>NW_028261260.1:674123-827185 GCF_057802395.1 Ceratotherium simum simum
AACAACATTGTCATGGCATAGGAACCAGACATGTTGACCAATGGAAACAGAATTGAGAGCCCAGAAATTAACCCTCACCCATATGACCAAATGATGTTTGACAAGGGCGCGAAGATTATTCAATGGGGAAAAGACAGTCTTTTCAACAACTTGTGCTGGAAAAAGTGGATATCTACATGCAAAAGAATCAACTTGGACCCTTATCTAACACCATATACAAAGCTTAATTCCCAGTGGATCAAAGACCTAAATGTAAGACTATAATAGCCTTAGAAGAAAACATAAGACAAAACTTGACAAAATAGGATTCGGCAATGATTTCATGGATATGACACCCAAGGAGCAGGCAATAAAATAAGAAGATACACATGCTGGACTTCATGAATATTAAAATGTTTTGTGCCTCAAAAGACATTATCAACAGAGTAAAAGCACAGCCCACAGGATGGGAGACCATATTTGCAAACCATGTATCTGACAAGGGCTTACTATCCAGAATAAATAGGGAACTCCTAAACTCAACAATAAAAAACAAACAACCCAAATCAGAAATGAACAAAGTACTTGAATAGACATTTCCTCAAAGAAGATCTGCAAGTGACCGATAAGCATATGAAAAGATGCCCAACATCAGTAATCATTAGGGAAATGCAAAGCAGAAACACAGTGAGAGACCACCTCACATTCATTAGGATGACAGCTATCAAAAAAAGAAGAAAAAGAGTAGAACCAGTGTTGGCCAAGATGTGGAGAAGTTGGAACCTTTGTGCACTGTGGTAGGAATATAAAATATATAGTTGCTGTAAAAATGAGTATAACAATTCCTAAAAAAAATTAAAAATATATAGGATCCAGCAATTCCACTTGTGGGCATATATCCCCTCCCAAAACAGTTGAAAGCATGTTCTCAAAGACATATTTCAGCACCCATGTTCATAGCATCATTATTCACAACAGCTAAAACATGGAAGCCACCCAAGTATTGTAACCGAGGAAGGGCTCGCTGCCCAATGCACCCCTTAAGCCAAACATGGGATACCCACTCTTGTAGAAGGGAAAAAGCTTTATTACGTGGTTGGCCAGCAAGGAGACAGGAGACAAAGGTTAAATCTTTCTCCCCGATGGGCTGTTGAAAAGGGCTTTTTAAGGGCAAAGCAGCAGGTGCAGGAAGGTTGGGGGCAGTCCTAGGCATTTTCTGCAAGCGCAGAAGATTTTCATGTTCTGTCATACATCCCCCATTCAAAAGGCGGTGTCCTTAACATCATCGACAGGGGAGTTCTTGGTCCCCCAGGTCATTCTCCAGTCACTTGTGCACTCGTGGTTTGAGTCTTGCCAGCCATCTTGTGGTCTCATTGGCTCAAACCAGTTGAAACTTGCTTAAGGAGCAAAAACGGAGTTTCTGAAAAACAACTCACGGCCCAAGATTAGATCCTTAGTAAACATCATATGAGACGTGGCTTAAGAAAGGAGTCTCCAGGGGACAGTTGATAAAAATCGGGCTGGGGCCCCATTTTATTTTGGGCTTGCTTTTGGGCCCGGTTATGGTTTCTGTCCAGGGTTGTATGAATAAGCAAAATGTGGAATATACATACAATGGCATATTATTCATCCTTAAAAAAGGAAGGAAATTCTAAGATATGGCACACCGTGGATGAACCTTCATGATATTACTCTAAATGAAATAAGCCAGTCACAAAAATACAACCTTGTGTGATTTCCCTTCTATGAGGTTCCTGAAATCGCTAGATTCAGAGAGACAGAAAGTAGAATGGTGTTTGCCAGGGACTGGGAGGAGGAGGAATGGGGGGTTATTCATGAATGGGTATAGAGTTTCAGTTTTGCAAGATGAGAAGAGTTCTGAAGATGGATCATGGTGATGATTGCACAGCAATATTAATGTCTTCAATACACTTAAAGCATACTTAATGTATTGATGGGGCCTGATGACTTGTCCTGGCCGAGCACATGCTTGTGCTGTTGCACATCTTACCCCTCACTGTACAGCTGGGAAACTGGACCAGAAAGAGGCAGGTACTGGCCCAGACCACAGGAGGTGGTCAGGGTCCCGAAGACTAGAGAGAGCTCCAGCTTCCTTGGCCAAGGCTCCACCCCTTCCCTCAGGTTTCCTTTGGCAATGAGAGGCATTAAGATCCTAGGGGATTGCTGCCCACCCCTCTCCATATGGGGTCATTTTCCCCTCATCATCGCATGTGCACAGGCACACCCACTCTCACTGACTTCTCATGTGGGGACCACGGATGTGCAGTCAAGAAAGAGCCAACACCGGGGAAGTGACAAGAGGCAGGAGGGAGAGAGGTTGCAGGCAGCTCTCCCACAGGGCAGTAACATCCGTTCTCCTAGATACGTGTCCAGGGGCGCAGAGATGGGCAGAGGAATGTGTAAGGTTCCTAGGTTTCTACCTCTTCCAGACCCATCCCTGGCCCAGCCTGGGGAGCACAGGACTGGGGTCCTGCAGTCCACCTCTGTGGGCACCGAGAACTGTGATGAGCCCATCCTCCCCTAGTGTAGGCATTGGGAACAGGAGAGAAGACCTCAGTGAGGGTCCTTCTATATAAAGTGGAGTGCATCCCGCAGGGGACTCCAAGCGTTCCATGTGCTTGCAACATGTCTGTCGGACTGGGTTCTCCGTCGATGACCTACTGTCATCAATGCTGAGAAAATGCTTTCCACCCCCTGGAGATCCTTTAGAACTGAGGAGGCTTGGGGGCTTGGGTGGATGAGAACTGGGGATAAGGAAGAAGATGCTAGAGCACTGGACACCAAGTCCAGGGTCCAGGGAGAAGACCAGTCCTTGTTGGACCGTCGGGGCCCTCATCTGGAGGGAGGGGAGATTCATTGTCCTGGTTGAGGTTGGATGCCTCAGGTGTGAAGAGGACACCTGGTGCAGGACAGCAAGATGGGGGGAAAGGTAGGCTCCCGAGATTGCTCCCACTCCCTCGAAGCCGACAGGTCCTGCTCCTTTACCCCTGGGACCCTGGAGAGCCTCTGCCTTGAGGACACCTGAAGAAAAGTTCCTTTCTGTTTGGTGGAGTTTTGGCAAGGGCTGCAGTGCTAGTGCTGGCCACCAGGGGGCGGGCAGCCTCTTGTGTCAGTGGTTGCCAGTGAGTTTTTGTTTTTATGTTTTTTCAGGTCTACTGAGACATACTTGATATACAGCACTGTGCAAGGTAACACTGCTGTGTGGTATATTTGAAAGTTGCCAAGAGAGTAGATCCTAAAACTTCTCATCACCAGGAAAAAAGCTTTTATTTCTGTTTCGTGATGGATGTTAACTAACCTTATTTTGGTAACCATTACATAATATATATATATCAAGTCATTCTGCTGTAAACCTGGAATTTACACAGTGTCCGCTGAACTTTTCTTGAGCACCTGGAGCAGCGAAGAGTCAAGCAGAGGTCTTTCTGGCTGTCCCCCTGCCTCAGAAACAACTTGTATCTCCTCTTACTAGTGTTCATCTCCACAATCAAAGTTGGTCATAAGCAGGGGGAGGGGTGCAAGAGCTTCCCATGTACTCATTCAGCAGCTGTGCACTGAGCACTCACCCTGTGCCGGGTGCCCTGGTGGGCCGAAGTGCAGGATGAAAATGACCAAGTGGTCCCTGCCCGCCAGGAGCTCACAATCTAGAGGGGAAAGGGACAAAATCAAAGACATGAGAAAGAAAAGAGCAAGTGCTGTAGAGAAACACAGCAGGGGGTTGTGAGGGAGGGCTGGGGGTCACTGGTAGGAGGGTCTGAAAGGCCTCACTGGGGTGACATTTGCTGGGACCAGAATGACAGGGGGGAGCCAGTCCTGCACGAACCTGGTAGCAGTGTGTCAGGGAGAAGGTGCGACTGATGCAGAGTCTTGCAGGCAAGAGTGAGTTTGGCCAGAAGAGGTTAGAAAGGTGGCCAGTGTGGCTGGAGGGACCCTGGGAGGAGAGAACAGGAGCTGGGGTGGAAGGTAGGGCCAGGGCCTGGTGGGCTGTGTCAGTTACCTTTCCCTCTCTGACGTCATTGCCCCTAATGTTGCATTTCAAAACTACAAATGTTGACTATCTCACAATTTGTGTGGATCAGCAATCAGGCACGTTTTAGCTGGGCGCCTCTGCCTCAATGAGTTTAACAGGTTGGGGCTGTGGCCTCAACTGAGGCTCGCCGGGGGAAGGACTGGCCCCCAAGTTCACTCTCAGCCTTCAGGGTTCAGTTTGGACTGAGAGCCTGAGTTCCCTTCTGTCTGTTGGCCTGGGCACTCCCTTGCTTCTCTCCTCAATGTGCCTCCACATTGGGCAGCCCCAAAACACCAGTATTTGATTCCTCAGTTCCAGGGATTCAACAGAGTGAGAGAGAGACATGGAGTAAGAGGAAGTGAGAGACTTTTTTAGTTAAAATCTAGACAAGACATCCCGTCACTTTGGCTGTTATTATGTTCAGAAGCCAGTTACTAACCACTTAGTGGTTCCACGGGGAGGTGTATAACATGGGTGGGGCTTACTGGGTACCACTGTGGAGGCTGTCCACCTCATAGGCCAAGATGAGGCTCTTGGGTCTGATTCTACATAAAGCAGCAAACAATTGAATGGTTTTATGCCACAGTATGGCAATATCTGAATTTCCATTAGTTTCAACCCCCTCATGATGCTGACCTGAAAATGAGGGCAAGTTGGATGTGACTGTCCCAATATCACATTCCTGGAACCCAGGCCTGTTTTGAGTGGTGTTCTGTGCTGCGTGTCACCCCTCATTATTATTCTTCCATCTCTAAGTTTGGGCCTTAGGTACATGTGACACCAGCCCACAGGGGTAATAGATATTATCTCATATACACTGGGTGACGTCCCTAGGAAGTAGATTCTAGCCTGATCCCCATGGTACAGGTTTGGAGACTGGGGAGGACCTGAGAGGCACAGTGACTTTCCCAGGATGCAGAACTGGTAAGAAAAAGGAGGTCTGCATTCATCTCTGTCTCCTCAAAGCTAGGACCCTAGTGAGGTTTCCAGGGAGCTGTGGCTAGGGCTGTGTGGGCTCCTTGTGTACAGTTCAGGAGATGACATGGGGGAGGAGGGTGAGCAGCCCGGGGGCAGGGAGCAGCTCTGGGCAAGTCTGATTGAGGGAAGGGGCCCAGGTAATGGAATCTTGAAAAATGACCTCACTTCTTTGGTCATAGACCTCAACAGATCTTAGAACTCTGGTAACCAGGCACCCACAGACCCCGATCCAGCTCACTTGACTGGCGACGGTCAACAGACAAAGATGTTTAGTTGTTGTGTCCCGATTTTTGGAAGATCTGGGCTCAGAAAAGCCCAGAAAGAGAATCTTTTTCGTCGTTGCCGACGTTGGCTCAGCCCTCATCCCCGATGCCTCTGGGCATCTGGCAGGAGGCAGCGAAAGGTAACAACGGGACAGCCCAGGAAAGGCTGGTGCAGGCCAGGACACAACTGTGATCCCACCTGATCAGCCCCACACTCCTTGCCCCTCTTCGTGTGTGTGTGTGTGTGTGTGTGTGTGTGTGCATGTGTCTGTGTGGAGGGGGGAAGGCAGGGCATGAGGGGTGGGTCATTCCTAGGCAGGAGCTGGTAGTTAGGTGTCGGAAGCCTGGTGGGTCTGTCATGTTCATACAGGGTCATGGCTGGCAGCGTGAGAAGGTGAGCTCCTCTACTCATATGTTACCGAGCCCTAGAGGTTTCATCTCTTTCCCTCCCTGACCACAGTTCTTTGCAGGGATGCCCCTCTGTGCCTGAACTGAGGAGCAGACTTTCTCTTGGGGGTCGGCCCCAGTGGCAGTGTGCAGCCAGCCCCTGATTTCTTCTGGCCCAGCTCCCAGGCAGTCTCTGCAGAACTCCACTCAGGAGGTCGTCGAGGAGCTGCCCAATGGTTTTGACTCCACCAACTCACTAGACAAGGGGCAGGTGCACGAGGCCACCCGCACCATCCAGTGCTGCTCTGAGATGAGAGCAGGAGCAGAGGGTCTCCACACTCAGGACCTTGAGATGCCGGGCTGGGACCAGAACTAGGGCGGGACCAGACTGGGGCTGTCCCTTTTTCAAGCTAAAGGGGATGTACATGCAGGTCACCTTGCCTGGTTCGGAGCTGAGCTGCCGTGACCCTCTTTCCCTTGCCCGGTGTGAGCTTCTGGAGGCCACTGAGGCAGAGCCAGAGGGTAAGGCGGCCTGCAGGCTGGGTATTCCCGGAAGGGAAGTGGGATCTTCCCTGTGTTTAGAAGGACACATGGAAAGTCAGCTATGTGGGTGAACCTTTCCCTTTATCCCGCTGCAGCGCCAGCTGCAGAGCTCCAGCCGGCAGCAGAAGCAGGGCAGTGGACAGTGGTGGAGGTAGAGCTGGCTCCAGCTCCGTCAATACCATCCCCTCTAGCGCTGGAGCCAGCGTCCCCTCCCTCAGCAGTGTTGGAGCAGGAGCAAGGGCCCACGTCGGCTCCAGCAGGAGTGGGAGCTGCTGAGCTGGAGTCACCTGGACCATCACTTCTAGTGGGAAGTCCATCTCCACCTGTGGCCATTAAGGAGGGTGAGAAGAAGCCTAACCTCACGGCCTTCCCTCCTAAGCTGGTGGCGGAGCAGTTGACCGTGATGGATGCGGTGAGCAGCTGGGCTCTCAGGGTGGAGGGGCAGGCCTTCCCTCTGCCATCAGTGCCCCAGACCTGATCCGGACTCCTATGACCTGGGCCCAAATCCTGGCGCTCCCCCTTACCAACCGTACGACCTGGGCAACTTTCTGAACCCCCAAGGCTTTGCTGTCCACCTGCAGAGCGTAGAGGTGGACACTAACAGGACCTGCTGCACAGAGTGGCTGTGCCGGCTCCATGAGGTAGAAGAGACGGAAAGCTGCGCGGGGCCTGGCCCATCAGTGGGGGAGGGGAACTCACTGTGTGCAGCCAGGTCCCTGGTGGCCCAACCGGCTGCTCAGGAGGCTCAACAGCCTCAGCATTTATTAGAGACCTGATGTGTACTTCACTACAAGGGAGACAGACAGGGCCTGTGGTTGTAGCTGCCGCAGGGGAATGTGCATCAGAATCGGAGTGGGACCAGAGGGGGCATCAGGGTGGTGGAAGATGCCCCCTTGGGATGAGCCTAGTTGAGCCACCGTCTGGAGCTTGGGGTTAGCCAGAACGGGCTGGGTGCAAATGCCCCCTCCCTTCCCTGCCAGTATTGGGTCCTGGGTCCTCGTGTGCTGGGTGCCCGCAGTGGACAGAGAAGAAAACCCAGGGACTCTCACAAGGCTCAGACCACATCCTGAGCTTCCTGAGCTCCAGCTCTAAACCGTGACCCCTGTGCGGCACTTTGGGGGCTGTAGACATGGAGCTGGGGTGTGGCAGGGCTGGGTGACACTCCCCCTGTTCCCCAGGAGCTCTTCCGGAAGGTGGTGCCCTCTCAGTGCCTGGGCTCCACCTGGGGCAAGAGGAACAAGCCTGGCAATGAGCACCTGGCACCCACCGTCCAGGCCACCGTCGACCACTTCAGAAGGGTGGTCAGCCTCGTCGTCACCACCTGCCTCGGGGACCCGAGCATGACGGCCCAGGACAGGGCGAGGGTGGTGGAGCACTGGATCCAGGTGGCCCAGGTGTGCTGCGGGAGGCCCAGTGGAGCCCCTCTCTGGAGCCTTGGGAACCGCCTCTGCACCTTTATCAGCTCCCAGGATTGCAGTGTGTGGTCTAAGCCCCTGCACAGTCCCTAGGCCCTTCCTGCCAGGGGCCCGCTGACCTTGACTCCAGGTCCCAGTGGGAGGATGCTCACTTCCTCCCTGGCTCCTTCCCTGGGTTGAGCTAAAATCCTCCTCCCTGTGAAGTGTTACTCTCTGGGTCCTAAATGTGCCCTTCTGGGGCTCCCTGAGCATCTGTCTCATCCAGGAGGGGAGATTTAAATAGAAGGGGACTGAAGCTAGAGCAAGCGTGTCTCTAGCGCCCCATCTCACAGCTCATTCTCTTCCCTTCCCCAGGAGTGCGAGATCCTGAAGAACTTCTCCTCGCTCCGCGCTGTCATCTCTGCTCTGCAGAAAACCTCCATAAGCCACCTGAAGAACACGTGGGCGGATGTTTCCCGGTGGGTAGGCCCTCTCCATAGGAGGATCAGGGTGGATGGGGGATGTCTCGTATGTCTGCCATTGCCCCCTCAGTCATGTGGGAACTCCTGGGAGGCAGCAAATGCTGGGGACAGGGCGTGGGCCTCGGTGGGGGGTCTCTAAGCCTCCCTGGGTCCTTAGTGCACCAGTTCTGCTTCAGGACTCAGTTTCCCTAAATGCCAGGGTTGAGCCACATTGGAGATTTTCAAGTGTTTATGGCAACAGAACTCTACGCCCAGTTGAAACTCAAAGTGGTCAAAACAGAGGTGCTCTGTAGAGCTGGGGAATGGAGACCCCAGTGACCAACAGGAGAGCCCCCGCCCAGTCCCACGAGACCTTAGCGCTCAGAGGAGCCCAGTGAGAACACTCCTCCAGGCAGGTTGCATCTCTTGGGTTTGCAAAGAAAAGGGATTTGCACTCAGACCCCTCACATTATCCCCCAATTTATCCTTCCTTCTTTCCACTCCCCTCAGGGAGAGCTCAGAAAAACTTAAGGAGCTCTATAGCCATGACAAGTCCTTGAGAAGAGAATTGATGACCAAGGTAGAGTGGAGGCTGTGGGTCTGGAAAGAGAGGAGGGGCGAGGGGGAAATGGGGACTGGGCAGGCTGTGGTTTTGATAGTTTCTCACTTGAACGTTCTCTGAAACATTCCCGTCTGTCTTGTCCAGATTAACAAGCAGAGGGATCTGTTTGGTCTACGGGCGGGTGGGGTGCCGTTTGTGGGCACGAGGCCCTGGTCCTGGGACTCGGTGGTGTTGGCTGGGCTGTTCCAGGAGGAGTTGCCGAGCTGGCACCATCAACAGGTCTCTGGCTTCCAAGCACGTCCATCCTGCTGGATGTAGCTTCTTCCAGGCTGTTGGGTGGTTGGGTGGGTTTATCCCTCAGCCTAAACCTGTCCTCAGGAAGCGAGGCCCCTGCCGCTCCTTCTATCTTCACCATGTCTCCAAGGGGAGGGCACCCTGCCTGCCCCAGGTTCGGGCATGGCAGGGGATTCCCGTGGCCCAGGTGGACAAACAGGCTGCTCAGCCTTGGTTCTGAACGTCTGGACCAGAGACAGATGTGTGTGCATTCTGGGACCCCCCCGGAACCCCTAGAGCAGTCACTGGAGCCAACCACAGGAGTCTCACCTGAGTGCCCGGTTGGCAATGACATATGCCCCAGGTGGCTTATGTGAAGCGTCTAGGCAACTGACGGATTCTTAGTGGATCTTTCTGAAAGGACATTGGGAGCTTCATGTAAACGAGGAAGCAAAGAGTCCTGTCACCCCCTTCCCTGTTGATCGGAGGTGGCACCTTGGGGGTCCAGTTCCTGAGTGGATAAAGAAAGAGTTCATTGCAGGGGAATGTCCTGAGGGGTTCCTTGGGGAGGAGTAGGATTTGGCACGGCCTCTGTCCCAGCCTGGGGGCCAGACACTCCATGGGACTGGGGCAGGCAAGAGCCACTCAACCGGACTCCCAAGACACCTCGTCTTCTCCATCCACAGCTCGGCCCAGGACCACGCTTTGAGAGCTCAGGGGACAGTACTGTGGTCAGTGGTGGGGCGGGGGTTAGGTGAGGACGATGGAACAGGGCCTCTGGCTGGGAGGGGCAAGCGGCCTCTCCTCTGTGGGCCCCTGAGCAACTCACTGCCCCTGTTTGGGCCTCTGCCTCCTCATCACGGAAGTGGAGGGATGGTGATTGTGTGGTGCAGGCCTCATACGGTGGTGATGAGATAAGAGGGAGGAAAGGAATGTGGGAGCTTTCTGCCTGCTCCACACGGAGGGGTGAGGGCAAGGACAACGATGACAGTCATATGTCACTGAGTCCTCAGGAGAACCTCTGAGGTAGCTGGAGTTCTCACACTTTCCAGATGAGGGAACAGGCTCGGGGAGGCCAGGCCACAGGCCCAAGCTCACACCTAGAGTGTGAGTTGGAGCTGGGTTTGTTCTAGAATCACAAGACCTTGGAGGATGGAGTAGCATTGGTACCAGTTGACTCGAGTCAGATGTCCAGGGTCGGAGGCCAGTGGTGCTGGAGAGAAATGGGGTGAGGGGATTATGGCCCGCTGACACTGTCCTCGACCCTGGCAGGAGGGGCCCTCCACGTTTGCCCCCCCGGAGATCATCCCCCAGAGAGTGCAGGAAAAGCAGCAGCAGCAGCAGGTGAGTGTGCCTGTGGGGGAGGGGCTCTGCCTTGCCAGCTGGAGGCCTCAAATCAAGAGAGGAGGGCCCTTCCTCCTGGTGCCACAGTGTCTGAATCCCCCAGTAGAAGTGACCAGGAGGGGGGCCTGGAAGAGCTGGTGCAGGATGGGTTGTTGTGGGGAGGGCCAGGACCGCATACCCTGTGATTTGCCAGAAGCCAGCCCTGGGAGGTGAGGAGGAGGAGTGTGGGTGTTCTTGCGGTGTGAAGGGAGGAGGAATTGAGGGGAGGCTGCTAAGGGTCCTAGGCTGCTCCCCGTGGGAACCCTGGGGTGGGCCAGGAGGCTGAGGGTGAGGACTTTTCAGGGGAGGCTCTGCACGGGGACGACTTGAGAGCAAGGGCTCATCTCACCCGAACCCCCATGTGACAGGGTGTCGTCCCCTATCTTGGCACTTTCCTCGGTGACCTGCTGATGCTGCACCTGGCGATGGGTGATTATCTCGAGGTGGGTGAACGTGGGGACCAGGCAGGGAGGACCAGGATCCTGAGCCTGGGGATGCAGGAGCCCCCGAACTGAGCTCTGAGCTCTCAGCACTTGGCACATCTCTCATGAGAGCCTTGCAGCTGCCCCTGGGAGCTGGGGCAGCAGGCCCATCTTAGGGATGAGTGAACACAGGCTCCGCCTGAGACACCCATTCTGGTTCCCCAGGCTGGGGAAGCTCAGAGCTGCCTGGTGGCACAGCTGCGTGAGGTTTTATCTGAGCTGGACTCAGCCTCTCCATCCCATGCTGCCCATGGGGGAGAGAGATGTCGGGTCCCCCCAAGTCAGGCAGCACGTAAGTGGCTGAGCAGTCCCCTCTGCCTGAGGCCTCAGCCTCCATGTCTGTCATCAGAGAGGGTTGTGCTGCCAGGTCCCTCAGCCTCACCCCCCTGTCCTCCTCCTCTGGAGCCCAGAGCCCAGCCTAGGCCCAAGTCCTGTTTTCTCTGCATGCCCGGCCCCCTCTGGGGACCTGGCAGTCGTGCACCATGAGAAGGGGTGGGCATAGAGGGCTAGTCAGGCTAGGGGGCTCTGTCTGATGGACTCTGGCTGTCTGCCTTCCAGGGGAATGAGATCAACCTTCAGAAAAGGACTGAGGTGAGCAGCTGTGGCACTCCCTGCAGGGGAGGGGAAGGAGGTGGAAATCAGAGAGCCTCTGGGCAGAACAGTCCCTGGCTCCACCCCCCTGTATCTTAGATTGAGAGGAAGAGTTTGATAACAGAGAAGAGGGAGATCCATCCAATTAGCGGGTGGGTTGAGGGGAGGATGGCATCAAGGAAAACTTCCTGGAGGAGGGGCTGATTATTCCCCTTCTGAGAACAGGTAGAGCCTGGATGGAACTGGAGGGAAGGAGGGTTCCCAGGACTGGTCCCCTGCCCCACTTCTCACCCCCGACAAGGCCGCTGCAGCATCCCCCACCCAGGCCCTGTCTGCATCCTCTCCTTCCCTCTGGCCCCAGGAATATCGAGTCATGAGGGAGATCCTGCTGCTCCAGGTGGCTGCAAAGAATTACAACCTAGAGCCCGAGGAGCGATTTGGGGCCTGGTTCCAGGACATGGAGCTGCTCAATGAGAATGATAGGTGAGGCCGGGCAGGAGTTGGCTGAGGGCAGAGGTGGACCCTCCCTGTTGGCCAGTCCAGAGAGCCTGTCTCCGTGGCCCCCTGGTCAGCCCCAGGCCTTATCGTGTTGCGACCTCTGGGACACCCAGACTCCAGCTGCTGGGCAGGCAGTGGGGGGGCACCTGAGGTGTGGCTCCTGGTAGGCTCACAGGTGCTTCTGTGTCCTGTAGCTACAGCCTGTCCTGCCAGCTAGGGCCCCAGGCCTAGTTGGCCAGCAGAATACTCAAGGCCAAGAAGAACCGGCCATCATCAAGGTCAGGGGTGAGTGAGTGTCTGGGCCGGGGTGACTGACTCCTAGGGGTTCAGTAAAGCTTCGGGCTAAGCGTGGCCTTGGGGAGTCGGACAGCTGGCACTGAGATCCCAGCTCCACTACTGAGCAGTCCTGTGACTGGGGTGACTCTCTCCAGCTTCCTGAGACTCTGTTTCCTCCTTTGTAAAATAGGTGATACTAAATGATCGCTCATGTGACAAGGACAAATGGGGTACTGGTGGCTGACAGCACTGAGCACAGGGACTGGAGCACCCAGTGCAGTGGGGACAGGGTGTGGCGCCATGGTTCTGAGGGAGGCCCCCCAAGATAACCCGACTCTTCTACTCAGCCCCCAGGCCCCAACACCGAGCCCCATAGCAGTGGCCAATCACAGCCGCATCCTCAGCAGCGGGGACACAGCTGGGACGCTTGTGATGCACCGGGCCGGCTCCTCCCACCTGATGGGTAGGGGAGCATTGCAAGCTGATTCCTGGGGCCCCGTGAAGCCCAAGAGAGTGGGGACGACCCCACCCCAGCTCCCTGACATGTCTACCCCAGCATCTAGTCACCCATTGGGGAGGGACAGTAGTTATGTGTTGTAAATAATAAATGCCATATTTGAATATTATATTAAAGTCCTGTTCCCTTTACAGCCTGGGAGTTGTGGTGTGGTTCTGTCGCTTTCTGTAGGCATGTAAGGGAGACATAGAATCTCACATTTCTCCTTGAATCAAGAACTCTTCTGGGTCATCAGCTTATTGTATGTAGGAGAAGGGAGAAGGGCCAGCCCCTTCCCTGGCCAGTGGGGACACTCCCAAGTCCCCCTAAGTCAGAGGACAAGTTCATTTCAGTATCATTCAGCTGCTCCAGGAGCAGACACGGCCCGCTGCCCATTCTCTTGGGATTTAAAGGTTGAAGGTACTTTCACAGGCAGAGCAACAACCACTGAAATGTGGGTGTCTTTAAAACAGCACTACCCAGGACCATGTCGTGCCACAGGCAGGGGCTGCCTTTCTACATTCTGGAGGAAGAGGGAATAGTTTCTGCTTCTCTTGTGGAGGTTTCTTTTGATCACATTTTAGGAACTTGTAGTTTTCCAGTTCAACCTCTGAAATTGCATCAGCTGTTAAGTGGGGAAAACGATGTAAAAATGTCAAAACTTTCACAGCTAGAGGACAAGGCCCGAGGAAGGTCACTTGTAAATGGTCTAAAGGCAGGCAGGACTTTCCCTCCTCAGGCCCCTCTAGGGGCTCCGTGTTCACCCCTGACCTAGATTTGAATCCTCCTGGGATCCTTGTCCAGGTCTCTGACTTCCTTTTCCTGCTTGCTTTCTATCCACAGGCGAAGATTTGTGATGCAGCTTTTAAGGCTACATCTGGGCCTCCTTCCATCATGTCTGTGCTGCCTACACACTAGGCTCTCCAGCATCCCTGCACGTACTTATGTAATGCTGTTTCAGGAGGAAATGTCCTGGAGGCCCCAGCCTCTGTCAGGTACATTGTGGCCACTCTTCCCTGAGGGAGTTGATCTGGTGGATCAGGGACGGGTTTTCATTTCCCAGGCTATGGGTCCCTCTATTTGGCCACAGAAAACCACCACCCTCTCCGTTGCATGCCAAGGTGACTTCTGGGTTTGTGTAGTTCTGAAGTCCATGGTCTCTGACATTCGCCAGTTTACACACTCAGTCATGATATTACTGACATGTCCTAAAGGGCTAGATGGGCCTGAACCCATAGATTTTGTAGCCCCTTGGGATGGCTGTGTTATTTTCCACAGCCTTGTGCTGTGGTTATGTGTCATGGGGGCTGTGAACTTTTCCTGTTGGGAGCTTTGAAAGATGAGGCATGAGAGGGGAGGGTGTAGGCAGGTCCATTGAGGGAATGCCACCACACTGATGATCCATGGCCATGAATGGACACAGTCTTACCAATCAAAATACTGAAGTGCTTCCCATCTGGTGGTGAACAGACACTGCTCTGAGCTCACCCTGAGAACCCACCCCATGACCAGGAACTAAAGGGTTCCCACGTGGCTTTTTGAACATCACGTCTGGAAACACCCTGTAAGACAAGGCCCAGATGAATTGCTTGGCAGTTCTGAGCTATCCTCCTCCATCAGAAGGCTGCAAGTGTCCTTCAGACACACAGCAGGCTGGACTCTGCCAGGGAGGCCTTTACAGTGCAAGCTGGTGTTGAGCATACATCCTGGTTCCCAGCAGCCCAGGCCCTTCCTGACATGGCACAGCCATCCAGGAAAGTGATTTGCTAAAGGAAAGATAGGGAAGACTATACTTTACCTCCAAATAGAAAGAGAAGCGCCAGCTCCCATGTCTAATCAGGACGAGGAGGTAGTCAAGGGTGCCCGCAGCAGGGTTTCTACTGCAGGACTATGAGGCTCCTGAGAACTGATCCTGCGTGTAGCAACATTTAATAACCCTTGTGCCCAATGATATAGCAGAAGGGCGACAATTTATTGCACCTTTGGGCATCCATTTGTCAAAAGTGCACTTACAGTCATCCATAAGAGAATCACGTTTGCACAACGGTACATATCACTCAATCTTTTACTGCTTTTTTAAACTTATGTAAATTTAACTAGTGTACAAAATACACAAAAGTACTCAAACTTATTCATACCTGAATAAGGAAGAAATATAACAATCACTCCATGTTTTTGCAGGTAGTCACCCTTTCATAGCTGGTATTTATAACTACCTTCTTCCATTACCCACTTCATATTCCCTTTGCCTCAGCAAGCACCTCAGCTGGTTGTGGTTCTTTGCAAACCCTTTTCAATTTCAGTGGTAGAACCTGACCTTCATTCCTGAAGGGTCACAGCCATTCGTAGTCCTGCCTGGACTGGTTTCTTGTAGTTTTCCATTGACGTTAATCACAGGGCACGTGATACTAAGAAAACCCTAAGGAATCTCCTGTATTCCTTACCTCCATTGTGGAACAGCAGTCCAGTTTCCTCTTGGTAATCAGGATCAATCACCCCGGCCTGCATGGAAACTCTCTTCCTTTTGCCTGTAGAGTCAGAGGCAAGAGGAGCCGTAAGGGGCTGGGTGGCAGTCTTAATTTCCAGTCCAATGAAATCAATGTGTTTTCTCCCTTGGGAATGAAGATCCCTAAACCAGTAGAGCTAAGGTCACATGAACATGAAAAAAAATTATGCTAGTGGATCATGAGGGGTAACAGTGGTAGTAGTGAACGGTGCCCCTCGCATTTCCACCCTTGATTGCTGGACTTGTGAATCCCGGCTATGGGAAATCAGTGCTATATAATGGAAGCTGATTTAGAGCATAAGCAGCTTCCTGGGGAACACCGCCCCAAACCTGCAAGGTATTGCCACCTAGGTAGTAGTACTGTAACTCCGTCTTCACACGCCTATTCTTCTCTCAAGTCAGCAGCTTCAGATGGTGGGGAACAGGAAAAGACCAGTGAATTCCATGAGCATGGGTCCATTGCTGCACTTCATTTATGGGCAGTGAGTTCCTTAATCAGAAGCCATGCTGAGTGGAATACCATGGTGGTGGATAAGGCATTCTGTGAGTCTACAGATGGTAGTTAACAGGAACGTTGTGTGAAGGGAAGGCAAATCTGTATCCAGCGTAGGTGTCTAACACACTAAGAGCAAAACACTGCCCCTTCCATGGTAGAAGAGGTGCATTGTAATCACCTGCCAGCTGGTTGCTTCCTGATCACCCTGGGGAATAGTGCCCTATCAGGGACCCTGTTTTGGTCTAGGCTCCTGGCAGATTTGGCACTCAGCAGTGGCTGTGGACAGATCAGCCTCGATGAGTGGAAGTCCACGATGCTAAACCCATGCATAACCCCCATTCCTGCCTCTCAGCCACTTTGTTCACGGCCCCCTTGGGCCCCAACAGGAGTGGCTGGGAAGAGAAGCTGGGCAGCACCCACACAACAGGTCATCTTGTCCACTTGACTATCAGAATCCTCCTCTGCTGAGGTCACCCTTTGGTGCGCATTCTTATAGGAAACAAAGAAATTCACCTTTTTTGCCCATTCAGAGAAGTATAGGCACATGCCTCTTCTCCACACCTCCTTGCCACCAATGTTCCTATCACATTCCTTCCAAGCTCTTGACCAGCCAGCCAAATCGTGCCTCTGTGAACTGAAATTGACTCGTTATCTCTGGCCATTTCTCCCTCCAAGCAAAATAAACCACCAGGTGCATTGCTTAAGTCTGGGCCCCCTGGGAGGATTGTAGCTTGTCACTTTCTTTCAGGGATGTCCCACACAGACACTGTAATGCTTCAGCTGTCCACTTTTGGGTGGCGCCTGCCTATCACATAGAACCATATATAAAGCAGACCTGAGTCTTCTCTTCCTCAGTCAACTTATTGTAGGTATTCTCCGTGAGGCCATAGATGTGGTCTGGGAGAGTGAAGGGAATGTGTCAGGGCTGGGGGTCACGGACATTGGGTACACACACTCATGTGACTTGATTGTGCCTGAGGGCCTGCTCCAGCCTGACCTCGTAGACACCACTTCATGGGACGGTGGGGTGCCGCCTGCACCTGCCCCAGGGCCTTCTTTGCTCTGGGCCCTGTTCAAAACTAGCAGCTTTTTGGATCATGCGGTAAAAGAGCCGGAGTTGCCCACCAAAATAAGGAATATGTTGCCTCCAGAATACAAAAAGGCGCACTAGGCAGTATGCCTCTTTTTCACTTGTAGGAAGGGCCAGATGCCGCAACTTATCTTTAACCCTAAAAGTGACACCTCAAAATGCCTGACACCACTAGACTCGCAGACGTGTCACAGAGGCGAGAGGCCCCTGATTCATTTCATTTATTTCCCACCTTCTGACATGCAAGTGTCTTCCAATAAAACAGCTGCTACTTTTGCTGACTAGGTTGAATGAGCATGATGTCAAAAATGTCACGGAACAGGGGCTGGCCTGGTGGTGGGTGGTTAAGTTCACGCACTCCACTTTGCTGGCCTGGGGTTTGCGGGTTCGGATCCCGGGTGTGGACCTACGCACTGGTCATCAAGCCATGCTGTGATGGCATCCCACATATAAAATAGAGGAAGATGAGCGCAGATGTTAGCTCAGGGCCAATCTTCCTCACCAAAAAAGCTCCCAAAAAACAGAAAAGTAACGGAACAGTGTTATGCCTCATGGAAGAGAAAGGTGATCAAGGTCCCTGTAGACTAAGTTATGACATAGAGCTTGAGAGCTGCTACACCCTGAGGTGGGACATTGAAGGTTTATTGCTGGCCTTGACAGGCCAAAGCAAACTATTTCTAGTGTCTTTCCTAACAGATAAAGAAAATACCATTTACCAGATCAAAAGCTGCATACGAGGTATCAGGACTCAAGTAATGAAACTATATGTGGGAAAGCAGCTGTAGTTGTAGTCACCATCTGGTTAAGTTTATGACAATCCTCCATCCTTCTCCAAGATCCATCTGTTTTATACACAGGCCATGAGATGACCTGAATGCAGATATAGTGGGATTCATCACCTCTGCGTCCTTCAGTCCTCGGTGGTGGTCCTAATCTCTGCAGCCCCTCCAGGAATGCGGTATTTCTCTTATTTTACTATTCTCCTAAGTAGAGGCAGTTCTAGTGGGTTCCATTTGGCCTTCCCTACCGTAATTGCCCTCACTCCACCGGTCAGGGAACCAGTCTCATGATTCTGCCATTTGCTGAGTATGTCAATTACCACTAAGCATTCTGGGACTGGGGGAAAAGCTATAGGATGGGTTCAGGGACCCACTGGAGCCACTATGAGACAGATCTGGGCTAACCTACATTGATCACCTGATCCTATAAGCCCTACTCTGATTCATGGAGCACAGTGATGTTTTGGGTCTCCTGGAATTAGTGTGTCACTTCAGAACCTGTATTCAATAATCCCTATAATTCTGATTATTTCCTTTTCCCTAATGTATGGTCACCATCACAAAAGGCTGTACATCCTTTGGGGGAAGGTTGGGAAAAGATTAACCGTTTTAATTTTAAATAGTATATCTAGATCCTTACTCAAGGGAATCAGCCTCCCCTTCACACCAGGGCTCCTGTATCTGTCAAGTGGCTCAGGGGTGGGAAATGATTGAAGGGCCATGACTGTTTCAGTGATTCAAGTTAGACTTCTGTTCACTTGATCTAGAACTATTCTTACACAGATCAAGAATTTCATCGACTGCCTTCTCTTTCCCTCTACAGACACTCGGATCAACTAGCTACCACCATAGGTTTCTGTGAGTCAAATGGATTCTCATTATTGCCTTGACTCCACTATCCATTACAGAAACCATAACCACCTTGTCTCTTGAGATTCAGTGCCTCTGCTTGGTCTCTGCTGCCCCGGGATCCAGGTGTCCTCACTGCATATCAAGATCCCAGGTCACTGGCAGCAGTTCCACTGTAATGTCTGCCCTAAAGAGGAGAGTGGCCACAGAGCTCTTCACGGACTCTGGGGCTGCCCTCATGAATTTATTTCCACAGTAGTAGTGCAAGTGCGTCCTCTGGACCCTGTTGGGGTGGGTAGGCATGTCTTACATGATAAATACACTCTAACGTTCCAATCACCTAAGCCTTGGATACCTTCTTCTATAGGAGACCAAGGAAGGTCAGCCTCACTTAGTGTATTCCCGGCAACCAATGACACTGCTGGAACTCTTTGTGCCCTCTCAAGACACAGCAAAGAGTAGAGAATCTCTGCTTAGTGGGCCCATATCAATAAATTAGACCGGATCCAACTTTATGTTCCTTCCGCCATTATCCAAACCCCTTAATAGCCATTTGCACACAGTTTTCCTAGATTTGTTTCTATATACACTGGGGAAAGGATGCAGCTATTTTGGAACGTAGCACAACTCCTCATGGGTCATATTTTACACTTCAGTCTCTGGGACATGCTGGGAATTGAGGCTACTAGGTCTAGTAGCAAATGGGGCTGGTGGGTGTAGGTCCTCAGGAGAATCAGCAGTACTTGCAAGGCAGCTTCCCGGGGGAGACCATTACCGAGTCCTTAGGAAAAGCAGAGTTCACCCCCTCACGCAGGGCTGGGAGGGCTTCTTCGTTGGCAAAGAAGACTGTACAATCTTATAATCATTTTTATTCCCATAGAGTCGGTAGTAATATCCAACTTTCATTTCTGGTTATAATAATTTTATCCATTTTCTTTTTTGCTGGTTAGTCTAGCTAAAAGTTTGCCAATTTTATTGCTTTTTTCCTAGAAAACACTTTTGATTTGACTGATTTTCCCTCTTGTTTTCCTGTTCTTTATTTCACCTCTGCTCTTATATTTATTATAAGCCTCTTTTTGCTGGTTTCAGGGTTGGTTTACTCTTCGTTTTCTACTCTTCAAGGTGTAAAGTTAGGTTATGGTTTTGAGATCTTTCTTCTTCTAATGTAGGCATTTACAACTATAAATTTCCCAGTGAGCGTTTCTTTTTCTGCATCCCATGAGTTTGGTAGGTTGTATTTTCATTTTCATTTTATTCAAGGTGTTTTCTAGTGTCCCTCATATTTTCAACTTTCATCCACTGGGTGTTAATGCTGTATTGTTTAATTTTTATGTATTTATGATTTTTTCCAGTTTTCTTCCTGTTCTTGATTTCTAATTTCACTCCACTGTGATTAGAAATTATATTTTATTTGATTTCAATGTTTTAAAAATTTGCTAAGACTTGTTTGGGGGCCTAAAATATGGTCTATCCTGGGGAATGTTCCATATGCACTTGAGAAGAATACATATTCTGCTGTTTTGGGTGGAAGGTTAAGTCTAATTGATTATGGTGTTGTTCAAGTTCTTTATTTCCTTAGTGATTTTCTGTCTGGTTGTAATATCCTTTTTTGAAAGTGGAGTATTGAAATCTCCATTATTGTTGGAGAACCGTCTATTTCTCCTTTCAATTCTGTCGATTTTGCTTCATATGTTTTGGGAGCTCTGCTGTTAGATATGTGTGTTTAAAATTGTGACATCATCTTGATGGATTGTACCTTTTATCAATACATAATGCCATCATGAATGAGAGAGACCTGATTGCTTCCCTTGAGGAACTCACAAGCAGTCCAGGGAAGAGACTGAGAGACCATCACAGCAGGAGCTGCGAGAGAGGCCTGTGCCACGTGCTGCAGCAGGACCTCATCTCCTTAGGTGTCCTGTGTCCCTGGAATGGCAAATGCACGTAGCACGTGCTCAGTAAGCACTGGCTGGATGCAAGTGAGGAGCACTGACTGTGATGGCAGCACTAGCTCTCATTCAGGGAAACTGAGATTTGTGCTAGTGGCAGAGCTCAGACCAGAACCCCGTGTTCCTGATCTTCTTCTCGTTCCCACTTGTCCGTGATGCCAGTAGTGATTTCAGTATTGAATTCATGGCTGAAAGACTCATTCATCATAGCCTTGTTCTTTTACTCATTCCAAGATCTTACCACGTTACAGGCACGTACTTGGTAATGGTGAGTAAAACTGGAGAAGGCCTCTTTCTTCATGGATCTGGGAGAACAGTGAGAGGTGCGAAGACAGTCATCAGATCACCACAAAGTGTCACATTACAAAAAACAATAACTGATATTTATGGGGAGTGTAGGACATGTCACATACTAGATTGACAGTGTTTGAATGCATAAACTCGTTTTGTCCTCAGAAGAACTTTGGATGTGGTAGGTATCACTCCCTATTTATATATACGGTAAAAGGAGCACAGAAAGGCAAAGTAGTTTGGCGGATGTCACACAACTAGAAATTGGTGGTGTGGGGATCCCAACACTCTGAGTCCCAGTTTCCTCAGTTTCTGAAAGCAGAATGACAAAGCTTAGTTGTGCGGATTAAGTTAAAAGAGGAAAACACACCTAGCAACACGACTGAGTTTACAATAGGTGCTCACTAATGATTACTGAATTTCAGTGGCTGTGGGACTCACGAGGTGGACAGGACTTCCCTCATCGTGTTGGTGGGTCCTCATAGCTCTTGCGCAAGCTTTGTGAGTGACTTTGAATGGTCAGACTTTGAACAGGTCTCAGGACATCACAGAACTTATGCTTGAAATGTGAAGAATTTGGGTAAGCCCTGGGCCTCCCAGCCTGGCATTCTGGCCTCCTCAGAATGGCCTAACCAGCCTCCAACACTCTTAAACTCAACACACCAGATGGATCACCCTCCTCAAACATGCCCAGGGCTTTCCTCCTCCCACACCTCTGCTCTTCTTGTCCCCCACATAGAATGCCTATCCACCCCATCTCTGCCTCCTCAGACAGGTGGATTTCCTAGGTGACTCCACCCTGTCAGAGAGAATCTGTGTGTCTTCCACGTGACCAAGGCCAGGTCACTTCTGATCCTTTCATCATCCCAATGGCCAAGGGAGAGAGAGCTCAGTGTATTCCTGCTTGCCCTACCAGATTGGAGGATGGGATCATAAATTACGTTCTATCCCATGCACTATAAGACATAGAAAGGAGGAAGCAATGGGAATCTTGTTGGGTTGAGGCCATACTTCTTCCAGAGAAAAATAGAGCCACACAGTTAAAAGGCCCTGATGTAGATAATTTATCACCTTCTTCAGTAAAACAAAGTTCTGCCATGTAGTCAAACTAAGTGCTTCTTAACATGCAACTCCCTGAGGCTGCTCCTACCCGTGAATGGTGGAAATCATTGGGCAAAGTTTGATCAACAGAACTCTTCACTAGTACTGATCTTTTTGCCGAGGGAGTGAAATAGACCTAAGACTTGATCACTCAGCCCAGCTGAGCTCAGCTCGTGGCCAGCCCCGAGTAGTCAGTGCTGTATGCCATCTGCATGGACAGTGGTTGTGCCGTCCTATCACACTGCAGGGGACAACTTCTGGGTAGTCTGCATCTTCTCTAGGGGGCAGACATCCTGGAGTGGCCTTGGAGCAGATGCTGGAGGACAGTGTCAACTCTTGAACCATGTCTGCAGAATCTGGGTAAATTCACAGGAACCATGGCCTGGTTTTGATTTTCTGAGGATCACCAGTCTAGGGTTACGGATCAAAGTCTGCAGCAGGAGCCACCTCATCCTGGACCTAGCTGAGAGGCAGGAACCTAAGATAGAATCAGAGTAGATGGATCAGGGGAAGGGGCAGCTTGTCTCTTTTCTTCTCAGAGGCTGTTGGAAAAGCTTTCTGGGTGGTGTGACATGTGAAAGAAGGAGCTGGACCAGGACTCCCGGGGACATGAAGATGGCTGGAGGGATCTGAGGTTGTCCCACAGAGCTGGGTATCTACAGTGTTAGGGACAGAAATGAGCTGAGTCCTGACTGGCACTGAATGTCCACAGATAAGACATGGCTATGGGCTTCCAAGGAGAAGTCAGAGCAGAGGAATAGGAGTGGAAGGGGTGGGAGGAGACAGTATAGAGCCTTGAGGGGGCAGGAGTTGGCGACCTAGAGAGCTTCTGGTGAGCAACAGGGCAGATTAGGCAAAACTGAGCCCCATCTTGGAGGGCAGCAGGCCTGCAGCCTGGAATATGGACAGAGACTCCAAGAAATGGGGGATGGAGGACTCAGCTAGCAGAGGTAGAGTTCATTTCCAGGAAAAAGAGAAGGGCCTATTTGGAAGGGCAAGGACACAAGACTTCAGGGGTCCCATGGCCAGGCTGACAGGGGGCTAAGCCTCCTGATCTCCCAGGTAGAAGGGCTCCCAGGGCGTGGAGTGTGGAGAAAGGGGGCAGGGGAGGGGGAACCTGAAGCATCTCAGGGATACCAGGGAAGTCAGCGTACTTGTGTCCTGGAGTTCAACCCCAGTGTGGATTCAAACAGCAGGCATTACCTGCTGACTGATTTAGGCCCCAGTATTTGACAGCCTGTGGCCTGCAATCAGGATGCGAGAAAAGCTGATGAGCATGGGTTGGTGTGATAATGGTCCACATAGAGCCCCCAAAATCCCGAAGGCAAGTCAAGCCAGGCAGTAGGTCACAGGCTGGCCCAGGCTTTTGTTCCTAAATTTGTTCCTAAATGGTGCCTGTGTCTTTGCTGAGAATCTAGAAAATGAGGTACAAAAAGCTGGAAGGGTTCATAGAGATCACATTCTAGTCCATCCATCTTGTGAGGAATTTGAATCTCAAAGGGGCTGGGAGCTGCTGTGGCTAATAGAGAGAAGGCATCAGTCACATGACAAATGGATGACTGCATGAATAGACGTGGGCCCGAAGTAGAAAAACTACCTTTGCTGCACAGAAATGGCTGATTTTGAAGTATTTCAACTGAACAGACCATTTTTCTTGACTAAATAAGTTTCCAACTGACACCATTAAATCTAAGAGGCATTCTTTCTCAAAAATGTCTAAGCCACGCATCCATAAATTAAACTTCTAATTGTTCAGCTCGAATCCCGCTACCTCTCTCTGCCCTCCATTACACTTCAAAGGTCTGTCAAAAGTGCTGGTTACTTAGTAGACTTAAACTCCCTTCTAACCACTGGGTTGAATGTTTTTCCCACTCAGCTTTATAGCCTCCACGGGAAGATAAGCTCTGAGCACAAGTGAAGAGTGTGAACTGTGAACTGCTGATACCTGACCTCCAGGCAGCTTCTACAAAGGTGCAAGACCAGCCCTCCCCAGACGTGTGGCCAGTTGGGATGGGCCACTTACCCATGTCTCCTCCCTCATAGCCATTCTGCATGATGGCCTTGTCTACGAGGGCAGTCAGCCATGTGCCCTCGATGCAGCTGATGAGCAGCCTGGAGAGGCAGGCCCCCAGGCCCAGCATCACGTTGTAGAATGTGAAGTAGTTGCAGCTGTGGAACACTTTCCTGTGAAGGGACAGCACCCTTTCTTATGAGAAGACGGCGAGGCAGGCCGGCTCAGGACCTCCCCAGACTAGTGCTCAAATCCTAACTGTCCCATATCCTAGCTGTGTGACCTCGTGCTCTAAGCAGGAGCTGATTGTCCCCACCTCACAGCACTGGTGTGAGGACCGACTCAGACACAGTGTAGAGGGTGCTAAGCAGGACAAATGTTAGCAGGGACTGTAACATATCCTGGGATCCTTGGGTTTTGAAGTTTCTTGTACAATAAGAAATCTCACGTGGTTACAGCTGGTTTTGTTGTTATCATAAAGACTGTGGCTTTCCCACTGTGTGTTGTAACAGTGACCTGCCCCCAGCTGGAACTGCTCAAGTCCTCCAGAGGAAACTTCCCAAATGACCACCTGATCACATGGTATCCTGTTGCCTACGGGATAAAAGCCCAAATTTTATCCTTAGTTTATGGGTCCTCTTACAGAGGGGCCGATCTGGCCTTGTTGCTTTGTGCCCACTCCCTGCCCCTGATCATCTAAGGCCACTACATGGCCACCATATTAGATCCCTTCTCTTCTTCTAACATGCCCTGCCTTCCTGTCTTCATCTGCACAGTGGGGCTCTCTCCTCATCTCTAACTGTAGCAATCCTACCATCCTACTGACCTCAGCCCAAATGTCCCATCTGCAGTTGAGTTACCTCCTGCCTCTCATCCACCACCCTGCCTCTCCTTCCTCATTATTTGTGTTTCTCCTATAATCTTTTCACACCCTCTGGAGTCTACATGTCTGTGTCTGTGGCTCCAGTGACTGTGAGCTTGTCACAGCACGTCCTATGGAGACATCTCTTTATCCTCATGTTGCTTGTTCAATGAGTGAATAGCTTTGAATGAATGAATCAGAAAGGATTACCATCTGCCAAGTAGTACTGTTTCCTCTTTGAAGTAGCACAATTATTTGCAAGGTTCCTAGATGATGAGTGAGTTTATGCATGGTCACAATGCTCTAATGGGTGGGGCCAGGATTTGGAAGTCTGGCAGGCAGTCTGGCTCCAGAACCCACTCCTGAAGCTCTGTCCCACCCTCTCTCAGAGACCATAAATCACACCTAGGAACCTGCCAAGGATGAAGGGCCAGCACAGACAGACAGCTGAAGTGGAAACCCTACAATTCCACATTCCCTCCTTTGTCCCCAACTGTTAAAGAGAGCACAAGGCTTCTGCTTGTGAACTGTGTCCAGGTTTGGCTGCAGGAAAAAGCCCAATTAAAGTAATAAAATAAATCTCCAGAAACTGATCCTAAAGAAACAGGGATCTATGAATTGCCTGACAAAAAATTCAAAATAATTGCCTTAAAGAAGTGCAACATGCTACATCAGAACATAGAAAGACACAAATTAAATCAAGAAAATGATTCATGAACAAAATCAGAATATCCAACAAGTAAAGAAATATAAAAATGACCTCAAAAAATTCTTGTGTTGAACAATATAATAACTGAGTTGGACAATTCACAAGTGTGGTTGGACACCAGAGTTCATCAAGCAGAAGAAATAATCAGTGAACTTGAAGATAAGTCATTTGAAATCCTTGAGTCACAGGAACAAAAAATAAAGAAAAATGAAGAAAGCATAAGGGATTTTTGCAACTTCATCAATCAGATCAATACACATATGGGAGTCCCAGAAAGAGAAAAGAGAGAGAAAGGGGAAGAGAGCTTCTTTGCAGAAATAATGGCTGAAATCTTCCCAAATCTGAAGAAGGAAATGAACATCCAAATTCAAGAAGCTTAAAAGGCTCCAGCTAAACACGTTATAGTCAAACTGACAAAGGTCCAAGACAAGAGAGAATCTTGAAAGCAGCATGAAAGGGACCTATCAGATACAAGCGAAGACCTATAAAACTATCTGCAATTTCTCAGCAGGAGCATTACAGGCCTGCCAGAGGGGAGTGGGATGATATATTCAAAGTGCAGTCAGATTTTAAAAACCCTGCCAACCAAGCATACTATATCAAGCAGAACTGTCCTTCAAAAATGAAGGCTTGATAAAGACCTCCCCAGATAAACAAACCTGAGGAAGAGCATCACCAACAGAACTGCCTTACGAGAATTGTAAAAGAGTCCTTCATCTTGAAACACAAGGACACTAGAAAGCAAAATGAAAACATGAAAATAGAAAGCTCTCTGGTAGGGTTAACATATAGACAAATACAGAATCCTGTGATAACGGTAACAAAAATCACTTAAAATTCTTGTATACCATTTAAAAGGTAAAAGCACAGAGGGTAACTATAACAATAAAACTATGTTAATAGATACAAAATATAAAAATATGTAATTTTGAAAGTGATAACATAAAGTGTGGGGTGGAAATGTAAGGGAGTAATGTTTTTGTATGCAATTGAAGTTAAGTTGTTATCCATTTAGAATAGATTGTTATCACTATAAGATGTTTTATGTAATCCTCACAGTAACCGAAAGGATCATACCTATGGGGATGACAGCAAGACAGTGGATAGGACGTTTCCTCCTCTTGTCTCCCCATAGGAACAATAATTTGGCAGCCATCTACGGACAAAAGTGCCTTTTTGGGAGCTTCGAGATCCAAGTAGGCAGCTGTGAAACACTGGTGGAGCCCAAGACCGGGGAGGGACTTTTCTTTGAGAAGGCAACCCCACAGCCAGGTCTCAGGCTTGCTGACCATATCCCTGGCTGCAGCCATGCTAAAAGCCTCGTTTCCTTGTTGAATTGGCTACAGCCCCATTTGGCTTTGGTCCTGCCATCAGCACCAACCACCAAGAGACCCAGAGGGAGTTACGCCTCTCTGTGTCTTAGGTAACAGGCCTGTCTGCCTTGGTCCTTGCTGTGGACCCTGAAGTGGCCTATGACCAAGCTACAGCTTCTCTCAGCCATGTTCCAGGAGCAGACAAGTTTCTACAGAGACCCAGTGGGAGACACACACATCCATGTCCCCAGAGGATGGCCCACGGACATCATTCCAAAAGTGGATCTTGAATCAGCCCTGTAACCTGGCTCCCATCCATCCAAGCCACACTCCAGTAGCAGTTATGCCTGTCCAGGGACCTGCTGGGAGACACGCCCATCTGTGCCCCTGGAGGCAGGTCCACTAACCTAGGTCCAACCATGGGTTCTGAAGCAGTCCTGTAACGTGGCTCCAGCCCCTCTCAGCAGCAGTGAGGGAGCAGACATGCCCACCCAGGGACCTGGTAAGAGGCACCCCATCTGTGCCTTCTAAGGAGGACCTGCAGACCTCAATCTGGCTGCAGATCTGAAGGAGCCCTGTGACTTATTTAGAACACCTCTAAGCTGTGGCACTGGGCTAGTCCTGCCACCCAGGGATCCACCTAGTGTCCTGGTGGGGCCATCCCAGGAATCTGACAAGAGATTTACCATTTAACCATCCACACACCTGGAAACAGGTCCACCTTCTGCAGACTCAAATGTGAACCCTGAAGTGGACCTTTGTCCCAGCCAGCCCTATTGACCAAGGTCCTGGATGCAGTCCTATCCACTGAGGGGCCAGACAGGATTCAGCTTGCCCAAGCCCCTAGTAACAGGCCTACAAATCATGGACACCACTGTGGACCCAGCCACAACCACGTGACCCATCTCCAGTAGGCTTGACTGTGACCTTGGAGGCAAACCCTTCAGACCTCGGACCTGACAGGAGAAGGATTTTTACCAGTGGAACCCAGTCTGTAAGGCTTGAAGAAGTATTTCCTTCTTCACATGTACTAACAACAGTACAGAGCTACACAGATCATAAAGAATCAGGAAAACATGACACCATCAAAAGTAACAAAGTTCCAGTAACCTAACTCAAAGAAATGGAGATCTACAAACTGCCTGACAAAAAATTCAAAATAGTCATCTTAAAGAAGCTGAATAAGATGCAAGAGAACACAGACAGACAACTAAACAAATGCAGGAGAATAATGAATGAACAAAATGAGGTGATTAATAGAGAAATAGAAATCATAAACAAGAATCAAACAGAAATCCTAGTATAATGACAACACCAAAAATTCGAGAGAGCTTCAACAACAGATTTTATCATGCAGAAGAAAAAATAAGCAAACTCAAAAACATCATTTGAAATCATCCAGTTAGGCGATCAAAAAGAAAAAATAATGAAAAAGAGTGAAAAAGTGTATGAGATCTATGGGACACCACCATGGGAAGGAATACGCATACTAGGAAGTCCCAGAGGGAGAAGAGAGAGAGCGAGATGGGCAGAAAGCTTATTTAAAGAAATAATGACTGAAAAGTTCCTAAATCTTGGGAGGGATGCAGATATTCAGGTTCTTGAAGCTCAAAGGACCCCACCAAGTTCAATATGATGAATATTACCCCAAGACACATTATAATCAAATCGTCATAAGTCAAAAACAAAAAGAGAATTTTGAAATCAGCAAGAGAGAAGTGACTCATCACATTTAAAGGGGTTGTAGTTTTCCCAGCAGAAACCTTGCAGGCCAGGAGGGAGTGGGGTGACCTATCCCAAGTGCTGAAAGAAAAGCACTGCAAATCAAGAACACCTTATTCAGTAAAGCTGTCCTTCGGAAATGAAGATAAGATGAAGACATTCCCAGACCAACAAAAGCTGAGGGGATTCATCAATACAAGGCCTGCCTTACAAGACATTCTCAAGGGAGTTCTTCAAGTTGAATGAAAAAACACTAAGTAACAACATGAAAGCATATGAAAGTATAAATCTAACTGGTAAAGGTAACATATAGTTAAATTGAGAATATTCCAACACTGTAATGATGGTGCATAACACTTTTAACTATGGTATGAATGTTAAAAGCAAAAATATTAAAATAACTATAGCTACAGTAATTTGTTAGTGGATACACAATATAATAATATGTAAAATGTGACATCAATAGCATAAAATGTGAATGAGGGGAGAAATAAAAGTGTACAGATTTGTATGCAATTAAAGTCAAGTTGTTATCACTTTAAGTTGCACTTCTATAGGTAGGAGATATTTTACATAAGCCTCATGGAAACCACAAAGAAAAATTCTCTAGTAGATACACAATAGATAATGAGAAAATAATCAAATCATAGAACTACAAAAAAACAACAAATCACAAGAGACGACAGCGAGAGGAAGAAGGAAACTACAAAACCACCAGAAAATCCAAAAAGAGCAATAGTGGAGCTGGCCTGGTGGTGTAGTGGTTAAGTTCGTGTACTCTGCTTCTGGTGGCCCGGGGTTAGCAGGTTCAGATCCTGGGCGTGGACCTACACGCTGCTCATCAAGCCATGCTGTGGCAGACATCCCACATAAAGTAGAGGAAGATGGCATGGATGTTAGCCCAGGGCCAATCTTCCTCAGTAAAAAAGAGGAGGATTGGCAGCAGGTGTCAACTCAGGGCTGATCTTCACACACACACACACACACAGACACACACACACACACAAAAGGGCAATAGTAAGTCCTAACCCGCCAATAACTACTTTAATGGTAAATGGATTAAATTCTCCAATCAAAGACACAGGAAGGCTGAACAGACAAAATAAACAAGATATAACATTGTGCTACATACAAAAGACTGATTTTAGCTTTTAGGACATACATAGAGTAATAATGAAGGAATTGAACTAAATAACATGCAAATGGTAACCAAAAGAGAGCAGGAGTGGCTATACTTATGTCAGACAAAATAATCTTTCAGTCAAAATCTGTTCACCAGAGACAAGAGGTCACTATATATTGATACAGGGGCAGTTCATCAAGAGGACATAAAAACTGTAAATATACTGCACTCAACATTGGAGCACCTAACTATATAAAGTAAAAATTAACAGAAATGAGAGGAGAAATCGAGAGTAATAAAATAGTAGGAGGGGACTTCATTCCCCCACTATCAACAATGGATAGATCATTGAGACAGAAAATCAATGAGGACACAGCAGAAGTGAAAAAACACTATTGACCAAAAGGAACGACAAGTCTTGTCTAGAACATCCCATCCAAGAGCAGCACAATACACATTTTTCTTTTCCTTCCTTACACATGGATGATTCTCCAGGATAGACAGAATGTTGGGCCACAAAACAAATCTTAACAAATTTTAAAAAACTGAAATCATCCCAGCTATCTTTTCCAAACACAAAGGTGTGAAACGAGAAAACAGTAACAGGAGGAAAACTGGAAAATTCACAAATATGTGGAAATTACACAACATACTTCTGAATGATCAATAGTTTAAAGAAGATATCAAAAAATACCTTGAGTCAAAGAAAATGGAAACACAACATACAAAAACGTATGGGATGCAGCAAAAATAGTTCTAAGAGGGAAGTATAAAGTGACAAATGGCTACACTAAGAAAAAAGAAATCTCAAACAACCTAGCTTTATGCCTCAAGAAGCTATAAAAACTAGAAAAAGGAGAACAAACGAACCCAAAGGTTAGCAGAAGGAAAGAAATAATAAAGATTAGAGCATAAATAAATGAAATAGAGCCTAGAAAGACAATAGAAAAGATCACCAAAAATACGAGTTTGTTTTTTGAAAAGATAAAATAGACAGACCTTTAGCTAGACTAACCAAGAAAAGAGACAAGACTCAAATAGGTAAAATTTAAACTAAAAAGGAGGCATTACAACTGATATCACAGAAATACACAGGATTATCAGAGACTGCTATGAACAATTACATGCCAGCAAATTGGATAATTTAGAAAAAAAGGAACCTAAGCAGAAAGTAAGCCCCAAGAGGGTGGAGATGGCTGTCTGTTTTGATCACTGCTGTATCCCTAGCACCCAACAGAGCATCTGACATACAGCAGTCACTCAATAAAAATTTACTGAGTAAATGAATCAGTGAGTGAATGCGCCAGGCATTGAGTTCAGCACTTTACATGGATGATCTCATTGAGTCCTCACAACACTCTATGCTTTAGCCAGTGTTAATACCATTGATACTTCAGCTAGTATGTCTGACCCAATGGACACTCCCAAGGGCCTTGCTTTGAGCCTCAGGTCCAACTGCTCTAACGCAGCACTGCCCAACTCCCTTGGTTTTCCCCAGGGTCCTCCCAAATGGACCTCTTGTACAACACATAGGCTATATTTTAAGTCAGGTCACCCCAAATATATCTCCCAATTTGGTGAAAATATGCCCATCCATTTTCCCATGATGTAGGAACAGAAGAAACTTAAATTTTTAGAAGGCTTTTGATTTTATTTTTATTATTCAAAAAAATCTCCATTTTTAAATCTAGCTTTCTGACTGTGCTTGTGCCATCGACACTTTCACAATGATTTTCTGTTCCTCCTTTAGAAAAGCATACTTGATCTTGTCACAGACACATTTAGCAACCATGGAGGCACCACAGGCCCAGATGATATGTTTTTTTGTTTTAGACAATCTCATAAGAACTTTAAGTCTCACGGCATGAACTCCTTGAAGCTGACCTGGGCACACGCGACATGTGGATTCTGGTGTTGTCCCTCCCTTCTTGGTATAAAGATAGACAATTCTAATACCAGGGGCTCAGGACAGCCTGGCATTGCTGGAAGCTGTATTGTAAGATAGCCTACAACAGTATGTCAAGTGCTGGACCATTTTGAATGCCTCTAGACACTAGCCCCAGAAAAGGAAAAGAAAAAGAAACTTAATTGTATTTATAGAGATTAAAAAGAACTGTGTATTAAAAACATTAGCCCTAATCCTTTGTCATACATTTTGCCAATACCTTCCATTATTTTCATTTGCCTTTTAGTTTTATTTACTGTATTTTTTTTTTTTACTTGGAAATGTTTTCCCTTTTTTGTAGCAAAATCTATCAGTCTTTCCTTTATGGTTTCTTTCTTTGCTATTATATATAGAAAACTTTTGTAGTTTAAGTAGGCAAATAATCATACATAATAACCACTTCTCTGTGGAATTGTCTGGAGTTGGAATAAAAAACCCTTGGCTTTCCAATGTGAAATCAGGGTGGTGGTGCACAGAATCCCTCCATTTCCACATAATGGCACCAGATTAGCTTTGCAACAGCTCCAGGGTGATCTAAACCTCTCAGGGCCCTGGGGTGTCGAAGTTCTTGTCTCTGGAAGAGAAGATGGAACCATCAGTTCTGTTTCTTCTCCAGCTTCTATAGACTTGGCTCTCTGCAAAGCATCCATCATCACAAACACGACTTCAGTTCCTTGGGCTCAATAACTTTGGGCATTACCTAGCACCTAGGCAATAAGGGAGTATGTTTGCATTACTATGTGTATATTCATACAACTTTCCTCATTAATCTACAGAGGACTGAACAACAACAACAATTAAATAGTTTCAAAACAGTCCTCTACAGTAGTTGAAAGTTATATAAGGAAGGAAAAGAAAAAAAAAAACTCAACCAAATGTAATACTATATGTTAAAACATGGAATTTTCTATGCATGTGAGTGAGAATTGGTTAGGATGAAGAAATTTGCACCATAAAATGAGTTAACTGGTAATGAGTAATGAATTCTAAGTATTCATTGAATTCCAATGAATCCCAAGTAAAGGGCCCTGCTTCCAGTGCCTTGCAAGAAAACCTGGAGACATATAACCTTCCCTATGAGACGGTGGGAAACATAACACAGGCTCACTGTGAGACACTGGTCTCCCAAATACACAAGCAGACCAACATTGTTTTGGCTCTACATTGAGCGCACTGGTTGTCTGGAGACAGTTATATCTTACAGAAATAATAGCAAAGGTAGTGTTGTTCTCTGTGCTATATAATTATCAAAAGCAGCTTCAGAACTTGTTGGAGCCTCCCTCTGTCTTATTTGAAGAAATAAAGTTACAGCAGCAACATGAGGGTTGTGTGATGACAGTGTAGGATCCCAAAAAGGGAACCCCAACTCCAGTCTCGGGAAGGCGCGGACCCACAGACACAGAAGACCGAGCTTGATGCAAACGCAAGAGGTAAGAGGTTTATTAAGCGGAGCTCCGGGCCGACACGTATCTCTCGCAGGAGACAGAGGAGTCGACCCCGAACCTTAAAGGGCAAGCTCTTTCATAGGATTCGGAAGCATAAAGTGGGAAAAGGTTGGCGCGGTCTTACATGATTGGCTAATTTAAAACATTTAAACAGTTACATTTTATGGCGCGAATTGCTATGGCGCGAAGCAATTATCAGGTTACACACACGCGTCCCCATCTGGACCCCCTCCACCCCGACCCTCCCAAACTTATCCCTCTGGAGCACTCTCTTGTTCTCAATTCTTCCCCGAACAGTTTAGGGTGGGTCTTTCATGAATAGAGTCAGTCAGGATTGATAAACGTTCCCTCCTATACCAGGAATCCTTAGGGCGTGGAGGTGCCTGTCTCTAAGGTATTAACTTTTAAATTTTTAATATAATTTACTTCCTTCAACAGGGTGCAATGGTAATTAGTTGCTAATTAGAATTTTCTGAAATACGAGGGCGATCATCAGAGGAAAACCCTACTCAATGTCACATGTAAGTTAAAAATGCCCCCGGGTAGCTATTAACTTCTGAATATAGTAGCAGGTATAAGCACTTCAGTTGAGGTTAATCAACAGTTCTATTACCTACTTAGCTTTTAGAGGTTACAACTTGATAATTTTTATGGAACTACATCAGTCTAGGTTTATACCCAGGCTTATGAATTTATACATTTAAAAATATCTTTTATTTTATTGCAAGGCTGCTGCTAAAGAAAATTGGCTTTAATAAACATCCTTTTGATATTGGACTCAGTCCTCTTTCTTTTTCCCTTGAGATTTTTTTAGACTTTTCATCAGGGAGAGGTACTTAGGTAACTACCAACACGAAGACGTAAACAGATCTCAAAGACAAAGTCATGTTGACCTCATACGGACCTTTCCCTCATGGTGATCCGTGTCAGATCTTTTAAACAAGGAGTCAAAGGAAACTTGGCAAAATGATTCTTTTTAACCTCTAATTACAATTGAAAATCTCATTGGAACCACAAAAAAATTAGAGAAACAGTCCAGAACACAGCCAAATAATGTAGTCTAGACTTTAACTAGCTACAGAATGCTGTAATTACTGTATCTTGATTTAAGATTTGTATTTAATAAGATACAATGCAGCTGCTATATATTCAGTCTATTTATTGATAAAAATAATACCCAATAGTTTCATCTATGGGGGAAAAGTTCATTTTCTTCACATTCAACACAGAAAATATTCAAACATGACAGAATCACATATGATATTTTAACAGATTTGTTTATCTGATCTTGTATGTATTTACCTATTTTTGGTCATTTGCATATAAGAACATAAATATTACCTTATTGTACCAACCCCAGTGTATTAGTTATTTATTGATGTTTAACAAATTGCCCCAAAGCTTAGTGGCTTATAATGATAAAAATGTATGATCTCTCAGTTTCTGTGGGTCAGGAATCTGGGGACAGCTTAGCTGGGTGCCTCTGGCTCCAGTTCTCTCATGGGGCTGCAGTTCAGCTGTCAGCCAGGTCTGCAGTCTCATCTAAAGACTGGCGTGGGGGGGATCCACTTCCAAGCTCATACACCTGGTTATTATCAGTCTCAGAAAGTCCACTTCCAAGCTCATTTAGCTGGGCCTCTCCATAGGACTGACTCACAGCATGGTAGCTGGCTGCCCCAGAGTGAACAATCCAAGAGAAGCTAGAAAGAGGGCATCCAAGATGGAACCTGCAGTCTTTTTTTTTTTTTTTTGGCCAAGGAAGATTCACCCTGAGCTAATCTTCCTCTTTTTTCGTTTGAGGAAGATTGGCCCTGAGCTAACATCTGTGCCAATCTTCCTCTATTTTGTATCTGGGATGCTGCCACAGCATAGCTGACGAGTGGTGTAGGTCCACGCCTGGGATCCAAACCTGTGAACCCAGGCCACCAAAGCGGAGCGCACTGAACTCAACCACTAGGCCATGGGGCTGGCCCCTGGAACGCCCAGTCTTTTATAACCGAATCTCAGAAGTGACGTTCCATGCTTCTGCCACATTCTTTTCCTTAGAAGTGAGTCACTAAATCCCCCACCTTGAAAGGGAGGGGATTATACAGGGGTGTGAATAGCAGGAGGCAGGAATGAGAGGGGGATTATCTTAGAGCCTCCTCCCCCAACCATAATCAGTCTATGATGACTTATAGAGAGGAAGCAGATAGTTGTTCTCTCTTAATTCTTGTCTGCCGACCATCTACTTAGGAAATGACTTCCTCCTCATTCTCAGTCTGTGTGGTTCTGGGAGGCTGACTGCTCCCCCTCGCCCTGGCTCTTCAGGTTGGCAGCTGTGCTGTCCCTGGCCTGGCCAGTAATGATACTTCAACTTTCTGGCCACAGTGAGTGGTTCAGGGCTGGGCCATTCACTGTCCTTTTTCAGGAATTGACGTGGGTGCTGGGAAAAAAAGGGTCACAGGTGCTGTGCAACACAGAAAACTGGAATTTTTTCCACCTTCCATACCCATATGTAAGCCGCCTTTACTCCCTGTGAAAAAACTCTTAGAATGAAACCAACACAGAATAACAGAGAGCTGAGAGGTGGAGAGCGAGGGAGCCACACCAAGCTCTCGTGACATCTCCTGCCTCTCCACACCCAGCTATGCCTGAAGTCAGGCTTACCTCTTTTTCAGTTGGTTTTTTTTTTTTAATTTTTTGTTTATTGCAGTAACATTGGTTTATAACATTGTAAAAATTTCAGGTGTACATCATTGTACTTCTATTTCTGCATAGATTACATCATGTTCACCACCCAAATACTAATTACAACCCATCACCACACACATGTACCAAATTATCCCTTTCACCCTCCTCCATCCTCCCTTCCCCTCTGGTAACCACCAATCCAATCTCTGTCCCTATGTGTTTGTTTATTGTTGTTATTATCTACTACTTAATGAAGGAAATCATACGGTATTTGACCTTCTCCCTCTGACTTATTTCACTTTGCATTATACCCTCAATGTCCATCCACGATGTCACAAATGGCTGGATTTCATCATTTCTTATGGCTGAGTAGTATTCCATTGTGTACATATACCACAGCTTCTTTATCCATTCGTCCCTTGATGGGCACTTAGGTTGCTTCCAAGTCTTGGCTATTGTGAATAACGCTGCAATGAACACAGGGGTGCATGTACCTTTACAAATTGGTGTTTTCAAGTTCTTTGGATAAATACCCAGCAGTGGAATAGCTGGATCATATGGTAGTTCTATCCTTGATTTTTTGAGGAATCTCCATACTGTTTTCCATAGTGGCTGTACCAGTTTGCACTCCCACCAGCAGTGTATGAGAGTTCCCTTCTCTCCACATCCTCTCCAACACATGTTGTTTCCTGTCTTGTTAATTATAGCCATTCTGACGGGCGTCAGGTGATATCTCATTGTAGTTTTGATTTGCATTTCCCTGATAGTTAATGATTTTGAACATCTTTTCATGTGTCTGTTGGCCATCTGTATATCTTCTTTGGAGAAATGTCTGTTCAGGTCTTTTGCCCATTTTTAATTGGGTTGGTAGTTTTTTTGTTGGTAAGATGCATGAGTTCTTTATATATTTTGGAGATTAAGCCCTTATCAGAAGTATGGTTTGCAAATATCTTCTCTCAATTGTTAGGTTGTCTTTTCGTTTTGTTGATGGTTTCCTTTGCTGTGCAGAAGCTTTTTAGTTTGATGTAGTCCCATTTGTTTATTTTTTCTATTGTTTCTCTTGCCCGGTCAGACGTGGTGTTTGAGAAGATGTTGCTAAGACTGATGTCGAAGAGTGTACTGCCTATGTTTTCTTCTAGAACTTTCACAGTTTCAGGCCTTACATTCAAGTCTTTAATCCATTTGGAGTTAATTTTTGTATAGGGTGTAAGGTAAGGGTCTACTTTCATTTTTTTGCATATGGCTATCCAGTTTTCCCAACACCATTTGTTGAAGAGACTTTCTTTTCCCCATTGCATGTGCTTGGCTCCTTTGTCAAAGATTAGCTGTCCATAGATGTGTGGGTTTATTTCTGGGCTTTCGATTCTATTCCATTGATCTGTGTGTCTGTTTTTGTGCCAGTACCATGCTGTTTTGGTTACTACAGCTTTGTAGTATATTTTGAAATCAGGGAGTGTGATACCTCCAGCTTTGTTCTTTTTTCTTAGGATTCCTTTAGCTATTCGAGGTCTTTTGTTGTTCCATATAAATTTTAGGATTCTTTGTTCTATTTCTGTGAAAAATGTTGTTGGAACTTTGATAGGGATTGCATTGAATCTATAGATGGCTTTAGGAAGTATGGACATCTTAACTATGTTAATTCTTCCAGTCCAAGAGCACGGAATATCTTTCCATTTCTTTGTGTCTTCTTCAATTTCTTTCAGAAATGTTTTATAGTTTTCTGTGTACAGATCTTTCACCTCTTTGGTTAAGTTTATTCCTAGGTATTTTATTCTTTTTGTTGCAATTGTAAATGGGATGGTATTCTTAATTTCTCTTTCTGCTACTTCGTTGTTAGTGTACAGAAATGCAACTGATTTTTGTATGTTGATTTTGTATCCTGCAACTTTACCATACTCGTTTATTACTTCTAAAAGTTTTCTGGTGGATTCTTTGGGGTTTTCTATATATAAAATCATGTCATCTGCAAATAGTGACAGTTTCACTTCTTCCTTTCCAATTTGGATCCCTTTTATTTCTTTCTCTTGCCTGATTGCTCTGGCTAGGACTTCCAGTACTATGTTAAATAGGAGTGGTGACAGTGGGCATCCTTGTCTGGTTCCTGTTCTTAGAGGGATGGCTTTCAGTTTTTCACCATTGAGGATGATATTAGCTGTGGGTTTCTCATATATGGTCTTTATTATGTTGAGGTACTTTCCTTCTGTACCCATTTTATTCAGAGTTTTTATCATAAATGGATGCTGTATCTTGTCAAATGCTTTCTCTGCATCTATTGAGATGATCATGTGATTTTTATTCTTCATTTTATTAATGTGGTGTATTACGTTGATTGATTTGCGAATGTTAAACCATCCCTGCATCCCTGGAATAAATCCCACTTGATCATGGTGTATAATCTTTTTAACGTATTGTTGTATGCGATTTGCTAGTATTTTATTGAGGATTTTTGCATCGATGTTCATCAGTGATATTGGCCTGTAATTTTCTTTTTTTGTGTTGTCCTTGTCTGGTTTTGGTATCAGGGTAATATCAACTTCGTAGAATGAGTTAGGGAGCTTCCCCCCCTCCTCAATTTTTTGGAAGAGTTTGAGAAGGATGGGTATTAAGTCTTCTTTGAATGTTTGGTAGAATTCACCAGGGAAGCCGTCTGGTCCTGGACTTTTATTTTTGGGGAGGTTTGTGATTACTGTTTCGATCTCCTTACTGGTGATTGGTCTATTCAAATTCTCTACTTCTTCTTGATCTAGTTTTGGAAGGTTGTATGATTCTAAGAATTTATCCATTTCTTCCAGATTGTCGAATTGGTTGGCATATAGCTTTTCATAGTATTCTCTTATAATCTTTTGTATTTCTGAGGTGTCTGTTGTAACCTCTCCTCTTTCATTTCTGATTTTACTTATTTGTGCCTTCTCTTTTTTTCTTGGTGAGTCTAGCTAAAGGTTTGTCAATTTTGTTGATCTTTTCAAAGAACCAGCTCTTGGTTTTATTAATTTTTTCTATTGTTCTTTTGGTCTCTATTTCATTTATTTCTGCTCTGATTTTTATGATTTCCCTTCTTCTACTGATTTTGGGCTTTGTTTGTTCTTCTTTTTCCAGTTCCTTCAGGTGCATTGTTAGATTGTTTATTTGAGATTTTTCTTGTTTGTTGAGATAGGCCTGTATCGCTATAAACTTCCCTCTTAGAACTGCTTTTGCTGTATCCCATAAATTCTGGCATGTCGTATTTTCATTTTCATTTGTCTCCAGGTATTTTTTGATTTCTTCTTTGATTTCTTCGTTAACCCAGTCGTTGTTCAGTAGCATTTTGTTTAATCTCCACGTATTTGTGGCTTTTCTGATTTTCTTCCTATAGTTGATTTCTAGTTTCATACCATTGTGGTCAGAAAAGATGCTTGGTATTATTTCAATCTTCTTAAATTTATGGAGACTTGTTTTGTGGCCTAATATGTGATCAATCCTGGAGAATGTTCCATGTGCCTTTGAAAAGAACGTGTATTCTTCGATTTTTGGATGGAATGCTCTGTATATATCTACTAGGTACATCTGTTGTAGTGTGTTGTTTAAGGCCAATGTTTCCTTATTGATCTTCTGTTTGGATGATCTATCCGTTGGTGTAAGTGGAGTGTTAAAGTCCCCTACTATTATTGTGTTACTGTCTATTTCTGTTTTTATGTCTGTTAATAATTGCTTTATATATTTAGGTGCACCTACATTGGGTGCGTAGATATTTACAAGTGTTATATCCTCTTGTTGGATTGTTCCCTTGATCATTATGTAATGCCCTTCTTTGTCTCTTTTTACAGTTTTTGTTTTAAAGTCTATTTTGTCTGATATGAGTACTGCTACCCCAGCTTTCTTTTCATTGCCATTTGCGTGGAGTATCTTTTTCCATCCCTTCACTTTCAGTTTGTGAGTGTCTTTAGGTCTGAAGTGTGTCTCTTGTATGCAGCATATATATGGGTCTTGTTTTTTTATCCAGTCAGTCACCCTATGCCTTTTAATTGGAGCATTTAGTCCATTGACGTTTAAAGTAGCTATTGATAAGTATGTACTTACTGCCATTTTTTAACTTTTTTTTTTTTTCCTCAGTGTTTTAGTAGTCCTTCTCTGTTCCTTTCTTCTTCTATACAGAATTGATGGTCACTTTAGTTTGACCTCTGTCTGAACTGTACTCTTTGTCTGAAAGCTGTACTCTTTAACTCCCCTCCTCCCTCATGTTTTTGATATCATATCTAACCTCTTTGTTGTGCATTTCTATCCATTACGTTCTATTCATGGAAATAGATAATTTTTCCTATTTGTGGTCTTTTCTTTTCTTTTCCCCTTAAATCAGTCCCTTTAACATTTCTTGTAGCACTGGTTTCTTGGTGACAAACTCCTTTAATGTTTGCTTATCTGGGAAAATTTTGATCTCTCCTTCCATTTTGAATGATAACCTTGCTGGGTAGAGTATTCTTGGCTGTAAGTTTTTTCCTTTTAGCACTTTAAATATATCGTGCCATTCTCTTCTAGCCTGTAAGGTTTCTGCAGAGAAGTCAGCTGATAGCCTTATGGGGTTTCCTTAGTAAGTAACTTGACATTCTCTTGCAGCTTTTAGGATTCTCTCTTTATCTTTAATTCTGGACATTTTGATTATGATGTGTCTTGGTGTGGGCCTCTTTGGGTTTATCTTGTTTGGGGCTCTCTGTGCTTCCTGTACCTGGATGTCTGTTTCCTTCCTTAGGTTAGGGAAGTTTTCATCTATTATTTCTTGAAATAGATTCTCTGCCCCCTTGTCTCGCTCTTCTCCTTCCGGGACACCTATAACACGGATGTTAGTGCGCTTGATGTTGTCCCAGAGGTCCCTTAGACTGTCCTCAGTCTTTTTAATTCTTTTCTCTTTTACCTGTTCACCTCGGGTAATTTCTTCTAGTCTTTCATCCAGCTCACAGATCCGTTCTTCTGTATCCTCTACTCTGCTTTTGAGTCCCTCTAATGACTTTTTCATTTCCAGTATTGTATTCTTCATTTCTGATTGGTTCTTTTTTATATCTTCCATTTCTTTGTTGACATTCTCACTGAGTTCATCTATTCTTCTCCCCAGATCAGTGAGCATCCTTAACACTCTTAGTTTGAACTCTCTGTCAGGTAGGTTGCTCATTTCTGTTTCACTTAGTTCCTTTTCTGGGGTTTTGTCCTGTTCCCTTACTTGGAATGTATTCTTTTGCCTCTTCATTCTGCCTCTTTCCCTGTGCTTGTGTCTACGTATTAGGTAGGTCAGCTACGTCTCCTGCTCTTGGATAGGTGACTTTATGTAACTGATGGCTTAGGAGGCTTCCAGTGTGCTTCCCTCAGTTCTCAAAGTTCCAGGGGTGACCCCTATGTGGGCTACGTGTATCCTTCTGTTGTGGCCTGTTTGCTCTCCCTGTAGGCGCCCAGGGAGGCTGAGTTATGCTCCTGGCCAGCTGTTGTAATGCTCAGCTGCTTGTAGTTGTTGTGGGCCCTTCAGTCTCTTTATCAGGTGTGGGGATCCCCAGCACAGTTGGCTGCAAGTTCTAATACCACATTTGTGTTGCAGTATTTCTTTTAAGTGAGTAGGCCCCCACCGTGGCAGGTTGTTAGGCTCAGGGCCTTACAATTGCTGTAAGCCTCTAGCCTATTAGGTCTCTTGTCAGCTCTCTGAGGATTGCAGCTGGGTGGGGCTGGCCTCAGGCACAGGAGCACCCAATTGTATCAGGTTTTGGAAGGTGGAGCAAACCTCCTATGTGGGTCTTTGAGAAGTACAAGTCTTCTGCGGCTGAGAAGCCCTGCCGCCCACAGGTCCACACACACAGTCAACACAGTCCTGCCCCATTTGAGTGCCCCGACCTCCCCAAGCAGACCCAGTCTCCACGGCGGGAGCCCCACACACTCTGCCACCACCCCACACCCTCCACCCGCTCCTTGTGCCCACCCTGCCCTGCTCAAGTCGGCTCAGTTGCCAGGCTGCAGAGAATCCAGTCACCAATCTATGCAGGCCCACAAGTTGCCTGAGGGCTTGTTGTTGGGTGGGGCCAGTCTCTAGGGTGGGCTGCCTGCCCTGGCTGAGCTGGATTAAATCGGTGCTCTAGTGGGTGGGGCAGACCCTGGGCTAGCAGGCCTCAGGGAGAACTCCAATGGTGTCTGTGTCAGCACGCCCACACCAGGCCACAACAATGGCCGCTGCCAATGTCCCAGTCCCTGGAGAGGTCTCACCCCTCACCGAGATGCACTCAGGGCCTATTAGGTGAGTCTCTTGTCACCAAAGCACTGTACACCTTTCTTTCTGGTGATTTTAGGGTGCTTCCTGAAATGGGTGAGTTTGCGCGTGGGCCCTTTAAGAGCCAGTTTTAGTTTCTTTGTGAACCGGGTTTTCTGGGGGTGCTCCCCAGTGTTTTAGTAGCAGGCACAGTCAGATATTATGCCGCTGGTGTCGATTGTGCTGGGTCCACAAAATGCCCACAGCGGGGGCGCTCCCCGGCTCAGGACCCTGCGCCTCCAGGGAGGGCTGCGTACCTGTGAGCTGCTCCCGGTGGCCGTGAAGCTGGCGGCTTGTGAAGGCGCCGTTTTTCCTCTCCAGAAGGGAGTCTCTGCCTCTTCCACCTCAGTTAGGATTGTCCGTTGTTGCAGGAGTTCCTCTTATCCAGTTTTCAGCTCTGTCTCAGGGGTAATTTTTCCACGAGTAGTTGTAAATTGGCTGTGTCCACGGGAGGAGGTGAGTTCCGAGTCTGCTTACGCCGCCATCTTGATTCCTCTCCTTCAGTTGGTTTTGAATTGGGTTTTTGTCCCTTGCAACGAAAAATGGTCCTGATGTATAGAGATATTATGGATGCAGCCCCAAATATTCTAGCTTCCCTTAACAGAGCTAGCATATCAGTGCCTTTTAGGAATTATCTAAATATTTTGAGTATATTTACATTTTGCAACCTTAGCTTAACTCTTAGAAAACTAAGCTCCATGTGTTTCCTGTTCTGTGAGCTACATCCTTTTATTCACCTTTAATTTACTTTTCTCAAGATTCAGGAATATCTTCTTGTTCCATTTAAGCTCTCTCACAGCAGGGAGAAACCCCTTCTCAATTATTTTCTCTCCAACTTGTAGCACAATATCTGGCCACATAGTAGATCCTCAATAACTGTGTAATGAATGAATGAGTAAAGAAACTACTAAGTATACTTGAGATTATTTTTCCCTAAGTTCAATATTTTATTTTTGCCCCTATAAAGAACAATTCAATATTTTCTGCCTTCTCACATAGCCTCATACTAACATCAATTTATTCCCATATCCTTGGGCTTTTCATTGTGCCTTCCCTCCTGCAAATAAGTCATAAAAATACTAAACAAAGGTAGTCATAGGGGAATGCCCGTGTTCACGCTTCTTCCTCCAAGAAGTGCCCTTCTATCCTAAACCATTGTTTCTTGTCTCTAAGCAACTTCCCTGTGCATTGCACCAGTCTCCATCATACCAGGATAACTCCATTTTTAAAATGGCCTTTTGTGTGGAACTTTGTGAAAGGCTTTTTGGAAATCTAAATAGACACCATTGATGGGCTTTTGTCCATATGCATATATGCTCCCAAAAGAGCTTTCATAGATTGATGAGGTCTGACTTCCTCTTATGGAAACCATACGCTCTCCTCCAGCTCCTTCCTTGCCTCCCCCAATCCTACTGGCATGCAATTGTTTTTCTGGGGAGAAGGGCTCAGCTCTTCTCTGTGGATCTGCTTTGATCGGATCCTTGTCAGGTATTGTAAATAATGTAGGGTTAAGATTGCCAACGTCAAACTATCCTAAAGAGATGAATAACTATGGTTATCTTAGCACGTTGAGATGAGAAACGGAAATATAAACTCAAGTATGGTAAATATGGGCAGAAAAAAGGAAGTAAGGTTAGAAATATAGGAAGTTGGTGGTTGCCAATCAAAGCTTAGGAATGTCTTAGGTCCTTTAGGAATTTGACAATATTATCAATTTCCCTTTTCTTTAGATTCTGCCTTCTTTTGATTTCCTCAACTTTATGCTCTCATCCTACCTTGATAAATGTTCCTTCTCAGTCTTTCTCTGGATACACTTTTTGCCTCTTTAATGTGGTTGTTTTCCAGGTCCCATCCTTGGCTTTATTTTTGTTTCCCTCTATATCTTCTCCATTGTCAATTTCATATACTCCTACAGATTTAGGGAGTCTATTTATTCTATACATGGATAGAATAAAAATGTAAATTTGGGGTGCATACTTGTTCTCTGAACTTCAGAGAGGTCTATTCACCTGCCTATTGGACATTTCCATGTTGATATCCCATAAACACTCACATAATGAGTCCAAAATCAAATGCATCACCTCTATATAATTTAAGGCCTTTTTCATTATATATGACAAAAAACCATATTTCATGGAATCTAAGAAGAAGCTGAACAGGACAGGGGTACAATTAAGCTCAGAAGCAACTGGAACCAGGACGTGGAAAACTCCATGATTTCTCCCTCCATATCACACCTCTACTTTCCTCTATATGTCTGTTTCTTTCCTCCCATTGTTATAGACTAACTTCTTCTGCTTCTCAGTCTACCTGGTGGGAAACAATGAAGATTTCTGTGTTCCTGCTTCAGTCACACAGAGTGACACTGGCTTGATTCTCTCTGGGTCCTAAATTCACAGTCCCAAGGAAGAAAGTCACGGGCCCAGCCATGGTCAAGGTGTCCACCTATAAATCAATCAGCTTTGGCCTCAGGTACAGGGTTACAGTGTAAGCAACTTGAAGTCCCATAGCTCACTGACGCTCTGCTCATTTTGCTTTAAACTTTTGTTCTCTGTGTGTTTCATTTTGGATAGTTTCTATTGCTACACATTCAACTTTACTATTCTTTTCTTCTATTGTGTCTAATTTGCTGTTAATCCCATCCAGTATATTTTTCACCATAGATATTGTATTTTTCATGTCCACAAGTTCAGTTTATTAATGTCTTCCATTTCTCTACTTAATATGCTCAATCTGTCCTTTAGATTCTTAAAGAAATGGAATATAGTTATAATAACTGTTTAATGTCTTTATCTACTAATTCTATCTTTGTCTAATTTAATGTCTGTGTCATTTCTGGGTTTGTTTCTATTGACTGATTTTTCTTCTCATTATTCATTGTATTTTCCTGCGTGTTTGCACACCTTGTCATTTTTCACTGGATACCAGACATTGTGAATTTTACCTTCTTAGGTGCTGGATATTTTTCTATTCCTATAAATATTTTCTTGAGCTTTATTCTGGGAAGCAGTTAAAAAAACTTGGAAACAGTGTCATCTTTTTGAAGCTTCTTTTAAGCTTTGATAGGCAGGATGAGAGTGGCCTTTATTCTAGAGCTAATTTTGACACACTACTGAAGCAATGTTCTTTAAATACTCTATCTGATGCCCTGTGAATTACCAGGTTTTTCATTCAAGGTCTATTCCCTCTGCTCCTATCCAACGGTTCTTTCTTGAGCCTCGGGTAACTCCCCCACCCTCAGATGATCAGTACTCCCCTGAAGACTCTGGGGGCCTCTGTGGGTCTCTGGAGCTCTCTACCTGTGCAGCGCTCCCCTCCCTGCTTCTCTTCCTGAGAACTGAAGATGCCATGGCCTCCCCGGACACTCAGGCTCCACATGGGCTCCCACTCTCTAAGCTGCACCCTGGAGACTCTCTCCAGGCAGTGAGCTAGGATGACCACAGGGCTCCCCTCATTGGTTTCCCCTCTCTCAGGGGTCACTGTCCTCACTGCCTGGTGTGCAGGGTCTGAAAACAAGAGTTTTCTACATTGTGCCTGTTTTTTAAGTTGTTTCTGATGGGAGGGTAAACCCAGTCCATGTTACTCCATCTTGGCCAGAAGTGGAAGTACAATTCAATCTTTTGGAACTACTTGCCGTTTTCTTGTGTGTGTGTGTGTGTGTGAGGAAGATTAGCCCTGAGGTAACATCCGATGCTAATCTTCCTCTTTTTTTGCTGAGGAAGATTGGCCCTGGGCTAACATCGGTGCCCATCTTCCTCTACTTTATATGGGACGCCGCCACAGCATGGCTTTACAAGTGGTGCATCGGTGCGTGCCTGGGATCCGAACCTGTGAACCCCGCGCCACCGAAATAGAGTGTGCTCACTTAACCACTACGCCACCGGCCAGCCCCTATTTGCAGATTTTTAAAACTCTGGGCTCTTGCATGTCTCTGTGCTTTTATGTCAGTTCGAAACTTCCTTCCTTTCTACCCTGTCTGTCTGGCAAGGCTCGGTTCCAGCATCATCTCCTCCCAAACCTTCCCAGCACCCCCATGCCCCCAGCATCCCTCCTCTGTGCTCCATGGCATCATACACACACCATATGGGCTGGTGCCCATCACTGAACTCTAAGCCCTGTGTGCACAGGTCATAGCTTATTCATCATTCTAGCTTCAAACTTAGCACAGATGAAACACAGCGGGTATTCAACATATGCTTGGTGAAACAAATGGAAACATTGCACATAATCACACTGCAGCAGAGAACAATCTTCACTGTTGATTTCAGAGTATTTTACAAGCTGTTAACCTGCAAACACTGGCTGTAACTTAAACACTTCTATATTCTGAAGTTCTGATATTGCATTTCTTTGAATCAAGTATGTCATTAGCAGAATTCTCAGCCATTAGATGTGGTGGTTTAGTTAGAAGTGTGTCTGTCTGTAGCCTTCCTTTGAGGACGGTGGCAGACTGTTTGGCACAAGTCTGTGCATTTGGTTTGGTTGCTTATGTTGAGCATGAAATCTTGTCAGTGTGTCACAGATTTTGAAAAAGAGCTTGTGTCTTTACAGCTCACGCTGAGAAGAATGTAACTGTAAACTGCCAAGGAAATACTCTCATCCCTTCCCGACCCAAGACAAAGTCACACCACCGTCTCCAGCGTGCGTTATATCCTGTGTATGCTCGATGGCCCGCTCAGTGGAAACATGCTCAACTTCGACAGGAGCTGTGTCAAGAGTTAGATCTCTGCGATTCCATCCCAGGTCCTTCGTGGACTGCACATGTTCTCGTGTGCCCAAATGTGCCCCACCCCCTCCAGATCTCCAGAACACTTTGTGTAGTTTGAGCTTAAACCTACCTGAGGACTCAGTGCTTTCTTTTTGACCTAAATAATTAACTTTATAAAAAACTGACATAAATAGGACACGTTAACTGGAAAAGAAACAAAATATGTGTGTGTATGAGCAAGTAAATAATAAAAATCCCTTACAATCACACCACTGAGAGTGTATTATGTCACATATTATACACGAAGCGTATAATACGTATCTTACATTGTACCTGCTATTTTGTAAATTGTAATCTGCTTTTCTCCCCTCGTATTTTTCCAAGTTAGTATCTTTTCTAAATCCCCAAAGTAGGAAAATTTAAAATAAAATCTTTCACAAACTTTACTTTTTGTTATGTTCTCCCTCTTTTTCTCTCTGGAGTATCTGCATTTTAATACAAAACTCTTGAAGACATAATGCCTACCCAAAGGAATTATTCTCAAGTGCTGCAATTTCAGGCATAATGGGGAGAAATATTTTGAGTGCTTTTACGTCGCTATACTCATTTCATTCCTGCATAAAGTTAGCTCTGCCAGATTATGCAGAACACTAACTGTGTCACTAAACAGGAAGAGTAGGACTAGAAGAGACCATTTTAAAAATTCCAAATGTCATTTTCACTATGTCCTAAGAGACAGCTACTTTTAGTAAGAGCAATGGTATCTGTGAAACTTTACTCCCTAAAGGACAGAAGAAAAGAAAAATCAGTGGTTTGACATTGCCAACACTTTCCATCAACTTACTCAAGCCAACAATGACCAGTTTCATTGATTCCATTTATTTTCATTTAATTTACTTTTATATTTCTATCTTGAGTTGAGAAAGTCAACAGCCAATTTCCTTTCTTCTTTTTTGGGAAAATATCATACTGTGAAATAGTCTAATCTAGGCTGATACAAAACTTAATGTTCAGGTCCCTTTAGAAGGATATACTAAGATTCATGCTGGCGGGAATGGTGTCTACCTCTAGTGTCTAGCATGGTGCCTGGCAAAGAAGAAGTGCTCAATACACATTTATAGAATCTTATCAAGTGACAATTGTTTGGAAGTGATCAATTATAACTGAATGATAAAGAATAAACATTTGCATTTGATAACAAAGTACCATCTAAAAATTAATTTCTTTTTGTATCCCTATGTTTTAGAATGACATTGATACACATACACACACACAGACACACACACACACCAGGGTTTCTCAACCTTAATACTATTAACATTATTTGCTTACTGTGCACTGTAGGAGGTTTAGCAGCATCTCTGGCCTCAACCCACTAAATGCCAGTAGCACCTCACTCTCCTCCAAGTTGTGACAATCAAAAATGTCTCCAGACACTGCCTGGTATTCCCTGGGTGAGGGGACTGTCCCCAGTTGAGAACAACACACACAAAGTTAAGACTCTTAAGAAACAATTACAGGGACTCTTACAAGAGATAGATCATATCATTCAAATGATAACTTACTAGTAACACATCAATTCAAAGGAGAGACTAATTTAAGAAGTAGGACTATGTACCTCAATTTCCAGAAAAATGGCTAGTTATCTTGACAATATTAACTGAGTTCTGGGGGAAAAAAAATCATACCATGTAAAAAAAACACTCTTTGAAATAGTTCTGCATTAATTTTACACATACAGTTATTTATGTACTTGAGCTTTAAGAAAAATATCATCTGATATCAAATTGGCACCAATATCCTAGTGATTCAAAGAGATTACATGTAAATTCCTTCAAATTAAGATTCTATGATAATTAATGACATTCTTATTTTCTTCACCATGTAAAGTTAATTCTCAATGATACATGCGTGGATTATTCTGGTTCTGCCAATGACTAGTTGTATGATCTTGGGCAAGTTGTTTACCCACTCAGGGCCTCAGTTTCTTCACCTCAGAATGGAGATAATACTAATATCTACTCCTGAATGTGTTGTCAGACTTGAAAGAGTAACTACAAGTGAAGTGCTTAGAGCAGTGACTGAACACCCAATGGATGTCAACAGTTATTAACATCTGTCAATTTGCAACCAGTGTTTCACACCATCTGACCCATCCACTTCCTTCCCTGCCACACATCGTGTTTGGCTAATCCATTCCACTGACCTATACTAAGCAAAGTAAACTAACTTCAAGGTTAGGTTAAATAAAATATAATTGGGTATTCACAGCTGCTTCACTATTCTATTTATACTATTATTCCTTCTGTTAATATGAATGGAAAACGAAGAATTTATGAGAAAAGAACAACAGTGGATTTCATAAATTCTCATTTTTTTATCCCCAAGTTAAAAATCAATTTTAAATTCATTTTCTCAGGTAATGATTTTTTTCTGTGTGAATCAAAACAATAGTAGGAACAACAATAACAAGTATTTACCCTCTGTCAGGTACTTTTCTAAGCATATAATTTAATCCTCAACCCTAGAAGGGAGGTAATTTTTTTCTTCCCTTTTTGTAGGTGAGGAAGCTGTGGCAGGAGAGATTACATGACCTGCTCAAGGACATTCGGCTAGTAAGTGGTAGAGCTTGGATAAAAGCCCAGGAAGTCTGACTACGGAGTCTGTGCTCACAGTCTAAATGACTGTAAAACAGCAGCAGCAACAACAACACAGACATAGGACTAAACGCTTTGTCCCCTTGGATTTTTCTTAGTGTATCTTTAGTATTAAGATAATGACTTCTCATGACCACTGTGAAGCTGAATGACAATATCCCAATTCAATCATTTATTTGCAATTGAAATGGTTACATAAATTTTCAGTTGCAGCAAAGTCAGAAAATCAGTTCTTGGTTCAAAGGAGTATAGTGTATTACATTTAGAAATAGAGCTTTAGAGGGTGGGACATCAGCAAGATATCAGAATAGGAAGACCCAGGCCCTTGTTGCCCCATAGAGACACCAACTTAACAACATACAGACCAAATTGCCTTTGTCAGACTTCCAGAAACCAGTTAAGAGGCTGCAGCACCCAGGCTAATACAGAGCCAAGAGAGCCACATTGAAGCAGGTAGAAAAGCTTGTTGCATTTTGCCTGCCCTAGCTTTTCCCCCCATTCCCCATAGCATGGCGTGGTTGGGAGAAAACTCCCAATGCCCAGCTTCTCCTGCAGGAAGAAAAGAGAAGAGTGGAACATAGGCCGAAAGTTTTTGTGGGGCTCCTTGAGGGAATATTCTGTCTCACTTGACTAAGAGTGCTGATGAGAACCGGTGGCATAGTTGCTTGACAGGTTGGGGGCCACTGAGAACAAAGTGAGGCGTCAAGATGCTGCAGCATCAGGGAGACTGCAGTATCTCAGACACCAGGGAAAGAGAGAGGACAGGCTCGTGAGAAGAAATGGGGGCAAGCCTATTTAACTGGGAAATCACATGCACAAGCCCAGAGAAGACACGTCCTAGAGAAATTCTGAGAGGTCGCAGAATCTCTAGTGGGCTGACTGGTGAAAGTCTTCCCCTACATGAAGCCAGTCTATAAAGACTAGAAGAGGTGGCTGTTTTTCAAATGGCAATGTCTCAACAAAAGATCACAAGGCATACAAAGAAATAGGGAAACGTAGCCCAATCAAGAGACCAAAACAAATTTCCAGAAATCGACCCTAAAGAAACAGAGAACAATGGATTACCTGACAAGGAATTCAAAATAACCGTCTTAAAAATGCTGAACAAGGTAAAAGAGAAGACAGACAACTAAGAAAATCAGGAAAATGATACACGAAGAAAGTGAAAAATATCAAAAAGGAGATAAAACCTATAAAAAAGAACCAAACAGAAATTCTGGAACTGAAGAATATAATAATTGAATTGAAAAATTCACTAGAAGAGTTCCACAGTAGACTTGATAAAGCAGAAGAAAGAATCAGTGAACTTGAAGATATTGAAATTATTGAGTCAGAAGAGCAAAAAAAACAGGGGGGACTTATGGGACACCATGAAGAAGATCAATACAGACATTATGGGAGACTCAGAAGGAGAAGAGAGAGAAGGGGCAGAGTTTATTTGAAGAAATACTGGCCATTAACTGCCCAAATTTGAGGAAAGAAAGGAACATACAAATGAAAGAAGCTCAAACAACTTCAACTAGGAAAAACCCAGGGAGACCCACACTGAGACACACTATAATGAAACTGGCAAAAGTCACCGATAAACAGAGAATCTTGAAATTAGCAAGAGAAAAGTGACTTGTCACATGTAAGGCAGCTTCTTTAAGATCACCAGTGGATTTCTCAGCAGAAACATTTCAAGCCAGAAGGGACTGGCAAGATATATTCAAAGTGCTGAAAGAAAAGAACTACCAACCAAGAATAAAATATTTAGCAAAACTGCCCTTCAAAACTGAAGGAGAAATTAAGGTGTTTCCAGATAAACAAAAGCTGAGGGAGTTCATCACCACTAAATTTGCTCTACAAGAAACGCTAAAGGGAGTCCTTTAAGTTGCAATGAAAGGACACTAGACAGCAACATGAAACCATATGAAAATATAAAATTCCCTGGTAGAGATAAATATATGAACAGATATAGAATCCTATAGCATTGTACTGTTGGTGTGTAAACCACTTGTACTTCTTGTATAGAATGTAAAAGACAAAAGCATAAAAAATAACTACAAATCTTTGTTAATGGAAACAAAATATAAAAAGATGTAATTTGTGACATCCATAACATAAAATGGATGAGGATAGAGAGGTAAAGGAGTAGAGTTTTACAACTAATTGAAGTTATCAGTTTAAAATAGGTTGTTATAACTTTAAGATGTTTTACACAATCCCTATGGTAACCACAAAGAAATTACCTAGAGAAGATACATAAAATGAAATGAGGTACTTCTGGTTCCTGGTCTGACATCTAAGGAGCTTAGAAGTTGCCATTCTATCCTAACAAGTAAAGAGCTGAACAAAATGAAAAATCAACAACCCTTCTTAGATCTATCAAAGAAGTGAGGTCACAGGGAAACCACTGGCCCCAACATTGGAGAAACAGACACATACAGCGAATCACAACTTACTGGAGTAGAAATCCACAAGCAAACTCTCACTGGGAACCAGTATGAAAACCTGAGCAGAAATGGACAATTTGCTGGCAGCTTAGTGAGGACAAGTATGAAAGTTAAAAACTCCAGGGGAACCCGGCCATAGAGGGGCCCATGCTTTTGTGAGTTTTATCTCCAGGGGCTCTAGCAGGTTCCCACAGTGAATACTGGAGGAAAAACTCTCATGCTTCTGGCAGCGGGAGGGGAAAAGTATACATTTTGAAAAATGCCAGAGCATTCTGTTCTAAACTCTTTCACCAGAGACTAACCTGATGCTGTTTGATCCGAGCCTAACCTACCTGGAGGAAGGGAAATATCCATTTTCAGCTAGTTCTACTGTTCCATGTAGGGGAAGGAAGACACCCAACTCCAGCCCCCTTTAGCCACCCTGTTCTGCCTGAGGACGAGGAAAAAGCCCTCAGAAGCACCAGTAAACTTCACAGTCCACGGGAGCAGGTGCTCCGCAGGACTGAGACCCTAGTCATGTTGCTGTAGAATACCTCCCCTCTCCTCAACATCTTACTACCACAGTATTAATGGCCTATTTACAGCAGTTCCTTTTACCCAGTATATCATGTCCACCTCTAAACAAAAAATTACAAGGCATGCTAAAAGGCAAGAAACAGTTTGAACAGAATGAACAAGCATCAGAATCAGAGTCAGATACAGCAGGAATGTTGGAATTTTCAAACCTGGAAATGACAAAAAAGACTATGATAAATATGCTGAAGGCTTTAATGGAAAAAGTAGACAAGCTGCAAGAACAGATGGATAATGTAAGCAGAAAGATGGAAATTCTAAAAAAAAAACCAAATAAATGCTAGAGTTCAAAAACTATAACAGAAATGAAGAATGCCTTGGATGGGCTCATTAGTAAATTGGACAAAGCTGAGGAAAGATTCTCCGAGCTTGAGCATATAACAATAGAAACTTCTAAAACTGAAAATGAAAGAAAAAATAATGAAAAAAAAACCCCAGAACATCCTAGAACTGTCGGACAATAAAAGGAGTAACATACACATATGGGAATATCATAAGGAGAAGAGAGAGAGAAAGAAACAGAAGCAATATGAGGCAATAATGACAATATTTGAAGCAATAATGACTGAGAATTTCCCCCAAATTAATGTCAGACACCAAAGCATAGATCCAGGAAGCTCAGGGAACACCATTTGGCAAAAGCTACACCGAGGCATATCATATTAAACTTCAGAAAATAAAAAATAAGAGAAAAAAATCTTGAAAGAAGCCAGAGGAAAAAAAAAACCTTACATCATGAGGAGCAAAGATAAGAATTATATCTTATTTCTCCTCAGAAATCATGCAAGCAAGAAGAGAGTGGAGTGAAATATTTAAAGTGTTTAAAGAGAAAACCCCACCAACCCAGAATTTTGTAATCTGTGAAATTATCCTTTAAAAGTGAAGGAAAAATAAAGACTGTCTCAGACAAACAAACATTGAGGCAATTTGTTACCAGTAGATCTGCCTTGTAAGAAATGTTAAAAGAAGTTCTTCAGCGAGAAGCAAAATGATATAGATCAGAAACTTGAATCTACGTTTAAAAAAAGAAGAGCATCAGACAAGGAATAAGTGAAAGTAGAATAAAAACTTTTATTTTTCTTATTCTTAATTCAACTAACAGACAGAAGTTTGTTCAAAGCAATAATAGCAACAATGCATTTGATTATGTATGCATAAACATTTATGTATGCTTATGTACAAATGAAACGAATGACAACAATGATACAAAAGACAGGAGGAAGGAATTAGGAATATTTGTTGTTATGAGGTATTTGCACTACCTGTCTAACATTATAGTGTTATTTGAACACGGACTTAGATTAGTTGTAAATGTATAAAGCAAACACTACAGCACCACTAAAGTGTTTAAAATATATATACAATTGATATGCTAAGAAATAAGAGAAAATGGAATCTCATAAAATGCTCAATTAAAACCACAAGTTGGAAAAAGTGTCAAATATGAAAATAGGAACAAAAAACAAGGGCAACAAATAGAAAATGGTAACAAATATGACAGGTATTAATGCAACCATATCAATAATCATTGTAAATGTCAATGGTCAAAATACACTAATTAAAAGACAGAGATTGTCAGAGTGGATCAAAAAACAAGACCCAACTATATGTTGTCTACAAGAAACCCACTTTAAATATAAAGACACATATAGATTAAAAGTAAAGGTATGGAGAAAGATATACCATGCTAACACTAATCAAAGGAAAGTAGGAGTAGCTATATTAGTTTCAGACAGAGTAGACTTCAGAGCAAGGAAATCTATCAGGGATAAAGGGGAGCATTATGTAATGATAAAGGGGTCCATGCTCAAAGAAGACGTGGATAGCCTAAATGGGTACATCCCTGACAACAAGGTGAGGCAAAACCTGATAGAACTGCAAAGAGAAATAGATGAATCCAGTATCATAGTTGAAAACTTGAGCACACCTCTAACAGAAATGGACAGATCCAGCAGGAAGAAGGCAGTGAGGACACAGCTGGATCAACAGCAACATGGACAGCAACTGGACACAGTTGACATCTATGGACTAAGACCTCCAATAAGAACAGATTACACATTCTTCTCAACTCACCTAGGACACTGACCAGGATAGACACTATAAAACATACCCTGAAGAAATTTAAAAGAATAGAAATCATGCAATATTTGCTCTCCGACTGCAATAGAATTAAACTAAAAATCAATAAAAGAAAGATAGCCGGAAAATCCCAAAATACTTGGAGATTAAACAACAGAGTTCTTTTTTTTTTCTCTCAAACTACATTCTGCCCAGTGCCAAATCTGGCCTGCTGCCTGTTTTTGTATGGCCCCAAGCTAAGAATGGTTTTTACAGTTTTAAATAGTTGGGAGAAAAAAGCAAAAGAGGAAGACTATTTCAGCATCCCTAAATAACGTTTTAGAGCAACACAGCTATGCTCATTCATTTAAATATTCTCTATGGCTGCTTTTGTGCTAGTGTCAGAGCTGGGTGGTAAAGACAGAGACCACATCACTCTCGAACCTAAAATATTTACTCATTGGCCCTTTCCAGAAAGTTTGCTGACCTCTGCGACCCCCCCCAAAAAAAACCCTACACATATAAATAACACAAGTCAAAGAAGAAATTTCAAGAAAAGTTTTACAATGTTTTGAATAAATAAAAATTAAAACGCAGCTTATCAAAATGTGTGGGATGCAGCCAAAGGTGGGCTAAGATGGACATCTGTAACATTGAATGCATGTATTAGACAACAGGAAAGATCTAAAATCAATAATCTAAGCTTCCATTTTAGGAAACTAGGAAAACAACAGCAAATAAATGAATGTCATGGCTAAGAGGCCTGACCAAGGTATGGGCGCTTCAGGCGGGCAGGCTCCAAGAGGCGCTCTGCAGCGACCCTGACCACGGGGTCCAGAGGGAGGATCTTGGCAGCCAGAGGGATGGAGGGGATGGCGGGACAGGTGGCTTTGAGAAGGCAAGATCCAGGTTCCCAGGCACCCAGGATTTCCATTTTAGGTAGTGAACTTACCTTTCACAGACCTGCCAGGGAGTTTCTACGTGGGCTTCCACTAGGCTGGTTAGCCCCACCTGGGTGCCAGCCTCAACGTGCGAAGCCCGGCCCGGGGGGGCGGGGCAGGGCGTGGAAAGTGGGAGTGGTGGAGAGAAGGGGCGAAGTCGCGGGAGGCGGGGCCCCTCGCTGCACATGCTGGGACCGCACCTGTTGTCTCTTAACCACTCACAGCCGGCAGCCCGCAGGGCTGCAGGACTACAACTCCCAGGATGCTCTGGGCACGGGGCGATGCCTAGCCCTGGGGGGAGGAAAAGGGCGGTGTGCGCTTGGCTGAGGGCCAAACCGCCCTTGACTCAGGACTCTGGTCCTGCACCGCTCCACGTGGACTGAGTCCCAGAGGGCTGTGATGGGCACACGGGGACCAGGGAGTTAGGAGGGTGTGGCGGCTGCATGGGCAGCTGCGGGCCTGCAGCGTGCAACTGCTTTTGTCCAAAATTGAAGCCGGGCTCGCGCCTCTTCCCCACCTACTCCCTCCTCTGCTTGATTCTTCCTCCCACCTGCGTGCCTGTGGGTCTTTCCACAGCCTCCTACCTAGTCCAGGGCCAGGTGCTTCTCTAAACTGCTTATGGGAACTGGTTTGACATCCCAGAAACTTTCCACTTTGCCTGCTGCCCTCTGCCTTCTCCAGCCAAAGTGCCATCATTTCATCAGCCTCTGGGAGAAATTCGCTCCTGTGGCCCCTCTTGCAAGCACAACTTAAGAGCTTTGCAGGGTGGTATCATTGGCTGTTGCTTGCCTTTTTCGCAGATGTGGAAGTTGAGGCATCCCTGACGTTAATGATTGGTTTCCCCAGGAGCCGCTGAGAGCAGAGAAGAATGGCCCAATTCCCAGGCAAGTATCTAGTAGGCTGTTTTCACCAACCCATTCCAGTGCAGAGGCCTCCGAAACAGCAACCTTAAGATGATAATAGCTTAAGTATTTTGCCCTTTAGATTGATTGCCTAATCTCAGCCCAGGTGTGAGTGGCCAGTCTCTCAGGGACACAGGTGGTGACTCTGATCCCTCAGGAAGAGACCAGTGGTCCAGCTTTGGGAGAGGGATGTTCAAAGTAGACAGCACTTGGCCAGCATTTGAAACCCGTCAGCTTTAACATCTCTGCTTTGGATTCTGGCAAGGTTCCAGGATAAACACACCTAGGGATAGTCAGTTGTACCATATTTCTTTAAAAATTGATTAGAGTAGTGAAAGGAACAGAGCATAAAATATCTTGCTTATTTGCAAAAGATAAAATGCAAGCAAGACCTTCCTGTTAATTTTTTTCTGCTCATTCTCTTGGCCGTACTGTACGCTTGAATGCAGAATCAAAAAACTTGAATTGCCAAATTCTCTTTTCCTGAGATCAGTAAACTAACTTAAAAGTTTTATTGAAACCTGTGGAGGAATGGTTAGCAGCTTTCATGATTCATGTTGTCTCTAAAAATCTGGGCGTTGATCTACGTGAAAAAAGTCCTTGTTTGTATTACATGTCCCAATAGGTTACATTTCCAATTCCTGAATGTGGGATATTATCAAAACAACTGAAAAACCTGGTCATGGAAACTGGACTCTGTCACTTTGTCAAGAATTTGCCTCTTTATGAATTAATGACTCATGAATTCCTTAATATTTTTGTAAAGGAAGGACAAGAAACTCTATAGTGTCTCTGAACATGGCAAGACGGGGAAGTCTCGTTAGACCACATCCTGGGGTTCTTCTCTCGTGTTCAATAGGCCCAGGTGATAGTCCGTGTAGTCAGGTGCATCGCCGCTCCCCCAGCCCCCAGTGTTGCATCCTACTCTGGCCTGTGCCCTCTTCAGGGGTTTCTGATGATGCTCGTCCACAAGGGTTGGAAGGAGACATTGTAACATGAGGATATTCATCATCTTGAAACAAGGATTAATATAGAGCAAAGTCTCGGGGTCTGTGTGCTCTGATGCACTGCTGTTGGGGTGTGGCTGCAGTGACCACTGTGCTCCCAGCAGTCCCCACAATGGCTGTCTCAGACGTTTGATCTCCTTGTGCAACCACAGCAGTTGATAAGAGCTGGACGCTAGTAGTGGTTCAGTGTCTTCCATCATATTTTGTGCCTCTGACCCTCCTCTGCTCACCCCCTTCCCATTCCTGTCTCTTGCATTGATTGCTTTGTAGTTGTTTCCTAGGAGCCACTGTGTGTAACTGTATTTGACAGTGTCTTTAGGGACCCACGATCTCTAAATGAGTCACTACACAACACCCACTTATACTGTTGTAGCCCGTGTTCGTCCTCTCCAGTGGAGCTGTGAAGAACCCTGCTTACTCAGAGGTCCTCTCATTCTCATGCTGCTGGGGCTGCTTACGAAGCTGGGTATCTCATCTTTGGTCTCATCAACATTATTCTTTTCATCGATTATTCTGAAGTCGGATACGACTTTGTTAATAATGTGGACACTGGCTGTCACAGGCACTTTTATGTATCTTTCCCAACAGCTCTGTGAAGTAGGCCTGTGACACCCATTTTACAGGGGAGGACACTGAGGTTCAGAGAGGTCGAGTAGCTTCCTTCACTTCACACAGTTTCTTGGTACATTTTGAGTCTCCACCTGGAACTCTGCCTCTCAGGTGTGTGCACTTGGCTGGTGTTCCACTTTGCGCCTCTCTGCCAGCCTCTCCAAAGGCACACGCCCCATCCTGAGTCCATTGTCTGCTTGATGGAAGTCACCCTGCACAAACAGGCTCTGGGCGGGGAGTGGACTAGCGGGGCGTGGTCCTCAGGCTTACCCTGGGCAGGTTCTAGGTTCATTGCGAGAGCTGGAGTAGTGGAAGATACTGACCGTCATTCACCTGGAAGGTTTGTTATGTAGAAATACTCCACTGACTTTTTGCAGGTGTTCTGTCTTCTTTGTCTTCATTGCTCCTCTGGGCTTTCTCCTACAGTCCGTGCTGTGCAGTAACATACAGTACAGAGACTGGTGAACATAATATTGTTGTCCTGCACCAAACGGTCACATCACTCATTTTTCTAATTATGAAAGAAATACATACTGTAAAAAAAGTCAAATTACACAGATCTATGTAGAGTAAAGTGAAACCTTCCCCTTCCATCCCCTTCCCTGCAAACTCACTCATCTAGTCAGAAGGAACTATTGTTAAGAGGTTGCAGCTTATTCTTCTGGACATTTCCTATGAATTTATAAATACACAAAGTTTTTTTTAACATAAATTACATAACTACATCGTTTTGCAATTTGCTGTTTCTCAAACCATATATCATAGACGTCTCTCCTTATCCGTGCACGTCACTCTAACTTAGCTTTTTAGATGTTTTAGAGGTACTCCAAAGAACAGGAATACCATGATCTGTTTATCTCTTCTTAGATAGAGTTGGGATTATATCCAGTTTCACTATTATACATCATGCTGCAGTAAGATCCTTGTATGGAATTTATTACACTGCTATTCAACTGCTCAATTTGTTTTGTTTCCTTTTAGTCAGAGACTATGATATTTTCAACATTTTTATGGGAATTAATTTATAGGGAAATTAATTTTTTCACTGAATAAAGACATTTATGGGGAAACTGGCCTTCAAAGTCATCCATCTCAGTATTCTGGAGAAAAATCATGAAACTTAGAAGATATTCTGCTTGCTCCATCACATCCTAACAAGTCATGTTAACAATTTAAAGTTGAATGTTTGACTAACCTCTACTCTCTCTGTTCTGAAGAAGGATGACTTTTTCTTGTCTTAAAAACTTCTGACTCCAGGGGCTCTCAGTTGGGCTTCAGAGAGGATAAGATATTGGTGTTGTATCTGTTTCTCTTCAGCTGTAGGCTGCATCTTCTAAAGATCATAGAATTGAACATGGTCTAATCGATATATATGATTTGGGTCAAAAATTCAAAGTAATGAACCCAAGATAGGAATCTATAACTTTGGTTCTTAATAAAGAATTTCCTTTTATATCCTCAAGTCTCTGTGATTACTAGTAAAAACTCACCTGTGGGTGATGAGATGTGGCTCTGCTGGCAATGTCTGGCTTGAACATCCATAGTTAAGGCTGCCACATCCATAGGTAGATTAGACTTGACCTCTCGACGACCTCTGCCCTTGGTCTTTGACCTGGGAAATTTAAGAATTTTAAAAAGCTGCTGTTATTAGCACTCAATGCTAGAAATGCCTGTTAAAGAGTGAGTTTGATTTGGTAAACCAAAGAGAGTATAAGCAGAACAAAGTCTTTAATATCAATAAAATTTCAAAAAATTCTAATTTTTTAAAATATAACTCTATTTTTGCCACAGTGCAAACTGTGTACATATGAATGAAATATCCCTCTGTCCATTTCTTAAGTTGTTTCCATTGATTTGATGGATTTATCCTCTAATCCGGATTCCAAGTGTGAAAGAACATCTTGGTCCTTCAAAGAAAAGAAGCCATTGAAATTTGATTTTCTTTTAGCTCGGCATCCTACAGGTTTGAAGAATAAATTATCATGTAGTGATACAATGATTCTGAAATCTAATTGTTAATTAGAGGGGTGTAAGTGATGATTGAATGGTGGTTCACCCCCATGGTCAGGGGTATTGTACACATGGACGTGTAAACACGATTCAGGAAGCTGCTTCAGCCCCGTGACATCCCTGAGAAGCACAGTGCAGGAGGATCTAGGCACACAGCCATCTGCCTCGATCTCCTGGGTTACATGTAGATCCAGGGGTCTTGAGAGTGGCTTCAGAGCAGCTAACTTTTATCTATTTCTCCCCTTCCTTCTCTCCAGCTTATCTCAAACAGTCTTGACTATCATATTTTAAAGACCAATTATAGTTATTTATATGAGCTGCTTGTTCATTATTGCAGAGTAATAATCAGGCATACCATTAAATATCATTTAATTGACCTAATTAAATTTGTGGTACCATTTAATTGATTAGAACACTAAGTTTACTTCAGAGTTTGATATTCACCAAATGTGTTAATCTGCTTACAATTGCCATGTGCCTCACTCCTCTTAGAAGTGTATCTTTGGCCCATCACAAGATTTTAATGAATCAAATCATCATAAATTAAGATAATGTACTATCTGGTGGATGACAGGCACATGGGTCCATTTTGGAAATATGCCCATCTGTCTTTGCTCCCCATGGGAAGTTTCTGGTCACTAGGTCTCCAGGTGGCTTGCACAAGCCCTAGGTCTGTAATAGCTTGGTGCCTTTCCTTCTACTTGGGGTCGAAATAAAAGAGGTCAGAGAGACTTACTGAAGTTTCAGAGACTTATGAAGTCTTCTATGAAGACCACCCATGCATAAGTTCTGGATAGTTCTCTGTTCCTAAGACTACTAGTTACTTTAAGGGCTTCTCAGGAGCTGTAAAGGCCTGATATTTTCCCTTACCTGCAAACCAATAAGTTAGCCTACCATGGTCTTATAGATGCTGGCAAAAGACATGAGACCCATGGGTCAGAGACAGAGGACTTAATGACACAGCAATGGCAGTGGTCAGAGTATCAGCATTTGCACCAGTTCACTAAATCTCACTTCCTACAGGGTGATACACAGTGGGCGAGGTGACGTGCAGAGGGTTGCAAGAACTCAGAGCTGAAGGAACTCAAATCTTTTATAACAGGCAGGAAGTCTGCTGAACTTTGCCCCGGGGGGGGTGTTAGTTTTATTATACTGGGCAGTAAGCAAGCCTGCCCTTTGCTCCAGAGGAGGCCACTATTTCTATCTTCCAAGGCTGACAGCTCTACACGCATCCTTGAAAAGATAACCTGGTCTTACTGGCTTTCAAAGATAAGCTTGAATGAGACTCGATCATCATTCAGTTCTTCTGTTTCCTTTATTGAGATTGTGCAAATAGGCTCTTTTCTCTGTAAAGTTCACTAACTTTATTCATACATAAGGGGTGATTTGGTTTTATTTATTAAGTTGAAATTTTCTCATTAGAGCCAACGATGAAACTGTTATGGGTTGGATCTGAAAGTATGCTTTTCCAGGAAAAATGTGAAAGATCAGTGCTCACAGAACTCTGCCACAAGGAGCTGATAGCAACTTAAATGATTTTAATTTGACTACTGTTTTGTACAACTTTCTTCCATCTTACTTCATCCTCTCTGCTTCCTGTAACTCTCATATGGGAATGGGGCATTTTCAGGGATTCACTGAACTCATTTACAATATTCAAATGGTTTTGTCTGTTGTGTTTTTTTTATTGAGGTAAAGTTGACATACAACATTATATTAGTTTCAGGGGTACAACATGATGATTCAATGTTTGTATATATGTTGAAATGATCACCATAGTAAGTCCAGTTAACATCTGTCCCCATACACAGTTACAATTTTTTTTCTCTTGTGATGAGGACATGGAGTATTTCAAGGTGCAGAAGAATCAAGGATGTTGTCATACTTTTCCATATACAGCTTGATGAATTTGGACATAAGTATACACGCTTGAGACTGTCACCACCATCAAGGCCACAAACATATCCATCACCTCCCAAAGTTTTCTCTCACCTCCTTTATTACTATTATTCTGTGGTAAGAACTCTTAACATAATATCTACTCTATTAGCAAATGTGATGTGTGCAATACAGTCTTGTTAGCTGTAGGCACTATGCCGTATCCTAGATCTCCAGAACTTATTTATCTTGATAACTGAAACTTTGTATCCTTTGACCATCAGCTCCCCATTTCTCCATCCCCCAGCCCCTGGCAACCACCATTCTAACCTCTGCTTGTATGAGTTTCACTATTTAAGATTCCATATATAAATGAGTATTTGCCTTTCTCTGTCTGCCTTATTTCCGTTAGCATAATGTCTTCTAGGTCCATCCATGTTGTCATAAATGGCAAGAATTCCTTCTTTTTTCAAGGTTGACTAATATTCCATTTCTTTATGCTTCATCCATCAGTGACATTTAGGTTAGTTCCTTATCTCGGTTATTGTGAATTAGCTGCAATGAACATTAGAGTGCAGGTATCTCTTCGAGACCCTGATTTCAATTCCTGTGGGTATATACGAGAAGTGGGATTGCTGGATCACATGCTAGTTTTAATTTTTGGAGGAACCTCCATACTGTTTTCCATAATGGCTGTACTAGTTTACATTCCCACAAGTGTTCCTTTTCTCCACATCCTCACCAACATTTGTCATCTTTAGTTATTTGGATAATCACCATCTTAACAGGTGTGAAGTGATATCTCATTGTGGTTTTGATTTGCGTTCCCTGATGATTAGTGATGCCAAACACCTTTTCATATACCTCTTGGCCACTTGTATGTCTTCATTGGAAAAAGTCTATTCTGGTCCCTTGTCCATTTTTTAAATTGATTTGTCTTTTTGCTATTGAGCCAACACAAAAAAGAGAACAAAATTTCCAGGCATTATGGGTGCTTCCCAGTTAATACAGATGGTTTTGTATTTACAGTGGTACCAAAAGATCATGTTTTGTGCTTTTTCTTCAGCTTGTTATAAGACCAGCAGTAGCTGCGACATGGCAGATGATCAGGATCTTCTGGGTTTAGAGGTTTACAACATAAATTAGTGGTAAGGAATTTTTTATTATTCCAAGGAAATTATTGAGATCATAGTCCATGGAATCCAGGATTGGTAGGTGTAGGAGGAAATTAAGGTGAGGATTGGTGATCTGGCATTACTTCTGATCTTGAGGGACAGATATCTACTGCATGAGTGTTTGAATAAAAATATTAGAGATCAGGAAATTGTGGTGGGTGAATATGTTTTCTGAATTATTTACTTTTGAACATAACCATTTGGATTATGTGAAGATCCGGGATATGGGAGTAAGTCGCTATCAGACGGTGGTTGATAATGTCACTATTGATTTAACTTCTATGAACACCGAGTGGTCAATAGATTAAGCAAATGAGTAGTCAGAAAACACAGAAATGGTAGGATTTGGCATTTAGTAAAGGACTGGGGACCGACTGTCCTGAGAGGGAGTGCCAGGACTTGTGCGGTTGAGAGTGACAAGGACAAGAAGAGAATAGAATCACACTCAAACAAGGATGGGGTGTTGACAGGATGGAGGGGGAGAAATGATCTGGCGTAGCCTTGAGTTTTGACCTTGAGCTTTCTGTTCTTGATGCAAATCTGCCTGATGACATCCCGGGACACAGGTCAGATCTATCCCCAGAGGATAGAGGGAGGGTGGAAGTACAAAACAGCCAGGATAATTGTCCTAAAAAGGCAGGCTTCCTTTATCATTTGACCCAATTTCATGATTTATTTTTGTAGGGTAAGAGGAAAAGAAGGATGATAGCCACGTCTTCACAGAGGAAGCAGCATAACTGTGGGAACCAGTCCAAACCAAAGCCTGGTTTAAACATCTCCATCCCTATGAGGATGTCTAGTGACATATTCAAGAGGCCGGTTACTAGAATCCCATCCCATCCTGGCAATGACATGTCTCTGGGAGGACACCTTGGACCAGCCCCACAAAGCCTGCTGGTCCAAGAGACCGCAAGGACTCCAGGCCTGCAGCAGTGCAGGACAACTAGTAAGTCCTTTCGATCTTGCCAAAGCGTTGCAAAAACTTGCACCTAGTCACACAGGTGAATCCCTGCCAGGTGTGCTCACAGATGGTCTGCACTCCAGGTCCCATGCCCACTCCTGCCGGTCTTCAGATTTGGCAGAGATGATTCCAGGAGCTGATCTGGGCATTCCACAGCTCCACTGCCAACAATTTCTGGTGACTGAGGAAGGTATCAGGAAGGAGGAAAGGGCAGTGAGGAGCACAGGAGAGAGACTGGTGATAGCACTGATGGTGGACACACTTGCTAGCGAGGCAGAGAAAGTGAGGGGCCAAGAATGACGTCCAGAGAGCAGATGAAATGGAGCAGGCACCTCAGTGAGGTCTCTTGGCAGCGTCCCTAATGTTTCCTTGCTTTGAGCTCTTGAAACTTTAAAATATACCAATACTTTTCTTTCATTGAACTCCGCTGCATGACATAGAAAATATAGATAGCGGTTTCTTTCTGAGGTGAAAGGTTGGGTTTCAGGTGAGGAGAGAAGGGAGATCTTCCTTTTTCATGCTGTTCTCTCCTTTTCCTTTACTATGCACATTATTTATTTGTACTTTAAAGTCAGCAGGGAGTTATCAATGTCATGGGATGATTCAAGTTTTGCCCTCAGAGTCACAGTAAAACCTACTTAAAGTGGATAATCCTTTTGTGTAATAGTCAATAGATTCCAAAATACTGTTTCAAAAGCGCTTTTATGTCTATGTTCTCAAATAAGATATCTACTTCTAGATCTGCATTTTTCTGTTCTTTGTTGCATGGCTGTCCCGTGTCAGGAAGGGCCTGGTATGTTGGGAACCAGGACTCATCCTCAGCTTCTGGCTGTCCTGAGAAGGTCTCCCTGGCAGAGTCCAGACTGTGTGTCTGGGTGACACTCGCAGCCATCAGAAAGGAGAGGATAACTCACAAGTGCCAAGCGATTCATCTGGGCTTTGTCTTACAGGGTGTCCCCAAGGGATGAGGTTCAAAATGCCGCATTGTAACCCTTTGAAAGCTCCTGGTCGGGGCCGGCCCCTGGGTTTAGCGGTTAAGTGTGCACATTCCACCACTGGCGGCCCAGGTTCGGATCCTGGGCATGCACCGACACACCACTTCTCCGGCCATGCTGAGGCCTCGTCCCACATACAGCAACTAGAAAGATGTGCAACTATGACATACAACTATCTACAGTCACCTTCTTTGTACCATTTCAGATCCTCTTGGCTCCTTATACCCTTGAGTCATATGTCACTTAGCAACCAGCCTTGCAGGTATCATATTTGCTTTATGCAAGTGCCTTCTTTTTGTTTTTTTAATTTTATTTATTTATTTTTTCCCCCAAAGCCCCAGTAGATAGTTGTATGTCATAGCTGCACATCCTTCTAGTTATTGTATGTGGGACGTGGCCGGAGAAGCAGTGCGTCGTTGCGCGCCGGGTATGCGAACCCGGGCTGCCAGCAGAGGAGCGTGCACACTTAACCGCTAAGCCACGGGGCTGGCCCTGCAAGTGCCTCCTGACTGCTCCCCACATTTTGTCCCTGTGCCCTCTGCCTTTCCCTCTCGCCCCGGGGTGTCCATGTTGATGCTGAGGTGTGAAAAACCTCCTGATCAAGCCCACACGTGCATGACCACATTCCTTGTTGTGTGGATGTGTGTGTGTTCAGCAATTCTGTATGACCACAGGGTGCATGGCTATTATGGCATCTATGTGAAGGTGTGTTTTGTTGACATGTGTGTGTTTAGAGAGTTCAAGTCACTGTGGGCTCTGAGACAGTGAGTAGTCTGTATGTGTGTGTGAGTTTGTGTGTATGTTCTGAGTATCAGTGTGCATTATCGTGTGTAGTTTACAGTCTGAATGCGGATGGTCATTTGCAAATAGTATGTATGTGGGTGTGGGTGTGCGTTGTCAGCATTTCCACGTGTTCAGAGGATGTCTGTCATTGTGGGAATGTGTGGAATAAGTATGTTGTTAGAGATCAGTGTGGGCACCAACATTGTTTGCCTGTTACTAGTTCAACACTCAACATCCCTGAAGAAACATTGAGTCCAGACATTCACAGGCCCCATCAGGCCCACAGAGATCCTACTCAGCTGTTTTCTTCCCATCACAGAAATATGAACAGGTAGTCAAGGACCAGTTGATATTTGAGCAATTCCTCTAGCATGAAAGATGGAGCAAGAAACACATACAGTGAAGTGAGGGACTAAAGGAGCAGCAGGGAAATCCAGAGATCATAGTGAAACTTCAACTGCATATCTAGTAACATCTTCAAAACAATTAGAGATGTGCCGGTCCCATGGCCTGATGATTAAGTTCAAAGAACTCCACTTCAGTGGTCCAGGTGCATTTCCTGCAAGTGGACCTACACCACTCATCAGTGGCCAGGCTGTGGTGGCCACCCACATACAAAATAGAGGAAGGCTGACACAGATGTTAGCTCAGGGTGAATCTTCCTCAGCAAAATAAGAAGATTGGCAACAGATGTTAACTCAGGGTGAATCCTCTTCAGCAAAGAAAATAAAAAAGATAAAACAACCAGTAAGTGCATATATATATGTATTGGTGTTACGGCACAATATTGGGGTTCTCTTGCCCAATGCACATTAAAAAAGCCAATTATTCTGGCATTAGCTTTTGGGAAATGAAGTGTAGCTATATTTTGTGAGATTGATCTGCAAGGAGACAGGGGGCATGTGTCTGTCTCAGATCTGTCTCCCTGATCCAGGTCTTGGGGCACAATTTATGGGATGAAGGGAAGGGTAGTCTGAAGTGTGGAAGTACATGATTGGAAGTAAGGAGAAGTGAGGTAACTGATGATCTGTGCAAGCAAAGTCAAGCTGCATGGCTCTTCATCAGATGTGTGTTCACAAATTGGCAGTGTTACCATGAACGGAGATTGGAGTTTTTAGCTCCTTGATGTCAAAAAGATCACATATAAAGCATTTGTGAACTCCCAGTTGATGAGTTGGTGGTCTCAACTAGTCTGAACTGGACAAGGGGCCTCGGTTCCAGAAAAAAAACTCTTAACTACTCTGTTGATAAGATGGGGTCAGTTGAACTGGTCCTGGAGGGCCCATGGTTAAGTTGGTATACGCACATCTATGCATATGCATGAGATTATCTGTATGTGTGTTAAATGTAGAGTATACACAAAGCCACGCTCTAGTTAAAGTGGTCAGGACAGATTTTAATCAGGCATATACCACTGCAATAGGGAAGAGGGAATAGGGTGAACTGAACTCAATTTGATTTGTACAGAGATGACTGGGCATTTGGAAGGGAGAATGAAGGAGCAGACAGAGGGGTGAGCAGGGGCTCAGTAGAGTCAGGGAGGGAAAAGTTGCAGAGTGTTGGTCAGTGCAGTGTGATCTGGCCAGTTATGTCTACTAGTTGGAAATGATCCAGGTTTCACTTCTCTCCTCTCACAGAGTCTGGGAGACAGACACCCTGTCCTCATCTCAAGGAATGGCTCTCAGGACCTTGAGAAATGCACTCCTGAGTTATAGGAGACACACATAGAACTCAAAAGGACAGAGGAAAGATTCACAGTTGTAAGCACTTTTGGGTAAATGCTCTAAGAAAGGGATGTCTGGGGCCAAGGATCGAGTGTTGGCCAGAACAGTCAATTCTTTTGGCTGCCTTGAGCTTTCTCAGGCAGGCACTTTAAGGGGGCAGGGGTCATCCTAGGGATGTGGATTTGAGCTGTTAGAAACTATGTCAGTGTTTAAGTCTTATAATGTGTGTAGGGGGTTGAAATCATTTGTGCTGAGAGGCTGTAGTTATTATAGGCCAAGATCGAGGCCTAGACAGGAATAGGGCTCAAAGGAGCCTGCCTTGAGATTGGTCAAGTACAGGAAACTATATATATAAATAATATATGTATATTTTTTGAATAATACAAATCACTATATTGAATAATATAATATATTGAATTAAATAATATAAATATATATTTAATGAATATATAATGAATGTGTATGTTTATATATATTTGAATTAAATAATATAAATATATATATGATTTAAAGGAATATTCAGACATAATAACAGAAATTCACAGAATTGATAAAAGACTTCTACTCTAGATTCAGGCAGCTGAATACATCTCAAGCACAATTAAAAAAAAAAATTCTAGAGCCAGATCCATCCAGGGAAACCAAAGAACACTAAATACAAAAGAAGATATTCAAAGCCCCACAGAAGAACAGAACACTTACGGAGACTTACATTTAGACCTATGATACATTTCTTAACAATGGAAGACAAGAGAGAGTTGGATTAAATCTTCAAGGTAGAGAGAGAAAATAACTTTCAGTGTATATCCAATCAAACCATATCTCAAGAACTGGGGTGAATTAAAGATATTTTTATGCAAACATTTACTAAGAGTATTACCACCAACAAATACTCATTAAGGATCTTCTGAAGAATGTACTTTAAGGGGGCCAGCCACTTGGTGTAGTGGTTTAAGTTCAGCACATTCCACTTCAGACGCCTGGGTTTGTGGGTTTGGATCCAAGGCGTGAACCTACACCACTCATCAGCCATGCCATGGTGGTGACCCACATACAAAATAGAGGAAGATTGGCACAGAAGTTAGCCCAGGGCTAATCTTCCTCAAGGAAAAAACTTAAAAAGTAAAAAAGAATGTACTTTAAGAAGAAAAAAACTGATAGAAGAAGAAATGCTAAGAGGTAATTCGGATCGTGAGGATAAAAAAGGGTAAACATCTGAATAAATCATTGAAAGCATGACTTTACGAAACAATAATAATATTGACAATGTATAACTGATGGAGTTAAAAACTAATGACAAGGGAACTTCTGTTTTAGAGTAGACTAGGACAGGAAAGCACTCTTGCTGCAAAACTGGACAAAGCCAGATAAATTATAAATATATTTTTAGAGCATGAGAGAACTTCAGAGTCAACCAACTAAAATTCCAGAAAGAAAAAGTCTTTCATGTGAGCAAGGATTTTTATCTTTCTTTCTCCTGCAGGCGTTTTCTGATTCTGGGTGCCTGCTGAGGATCTGGCTTGCTCAGTCAGAGCCTAGGCTAGGGAACATAGAAACTAGCCAAACTTGTAGTGATTCTGCAGGACTGGTGTGGCAGAGGAAACCTGAGGGCTTTCAGACACACAACTGCTCTTCCTCACAGCACCTGTGCTAAGTTTTGGTGCCACACAGGAATCTGGGGAACTAGGCCACAAGCTTCCACAAAACAAAGTGAAACCTCCAGAAGTGGTGGAAGTGGGCTGAGTCCAACATACTGCTAGTCTGACCTTCAGGGAATATGCCATATTGTGAAGCGATGTAAGGTAGGAGGCTGCAGAGCTGTGCTGAGCTATCTGAAGGGCGTAGCTGAATTTTCTATGGGCTCCCAAACCTGAAGAGACAGAGATCTACCAGACTTAGAACCAGACGCCTGTGCGGGGGAGGGGAGCACAGCAAACAGGAACAGGGGGAAAGCGGAAGGGCTGGGTTTACTAAAAGTGAGACCCAGCCCCAAGTCTGATCAACGTCTGATTGGACTCAGGCTCTCCAACCTCACTCTGTTTCTCAACGAAGGAAAATAAGGTCATGTGGAACCTCTTGAGTTATGTTACACAGACCTTCCAAAGACACTGGTGAGAGGATGGAGAAGGCAAGCCACAGACTGGGAGAAGACCTTTGCCAATCACATATCTGACAGGACTATAAAGAACTCTCAAAACTCAGCAATAAGAAAATCCAAGTTTAAAATGGGCAGCAGATTTGGACACTTCACCAAAGAAGATACACAGATGGCAAATAAGCACATCTAAAGATGCTTGAAGTCATTAATCGTGAGAAAAATGCACATAAAAACCACATTGAGATACTGCTACGTACCTATTGGAATGACTAGAATTACAGAGGTTGACCATACCAAGTGTTAATGAGGATGGAAAGTAACTGGAACACTCCTACATTGCTGGTGGGAACACAAAGTGGTTCAGCCTCTTTGGAAAACAGTCTATCTATCTATCTATCTATCTATCTATCTATCTATCTATATCTATCTATCTATTTATTTATTTAGGAAGATCAACCCTGAGCTAACATCCATGCCAATCCTCCTCCTTTTTTTTTCCCCAAAGCCCCAGTAGATAGTTGTATGTCATAGTTGCACATCTTTATAGTTGCTGTATGTTGGACATGGCCAGAGAAGCGGTGCATCGGTGCACGCCCGGGATCTGAAGCCGGGTCGCCAGTAGTGGAGCGGACGCACTTAACCGCTAAGCAACAGGGCTGGCCCCTGGAAAACAGTTTTAAAGTGGAGTTTGTTATGCTGCTGTAACAAATTAGCACAAATTTCATGGCTTAAAACAACTCAGATTTATTGTTTTACAGTTCTGTAGGTTAGCAGTCTGACATGGGTCTCCTTGGGCTAAAATCAAGATGTTGGCAGAGCTAGGTTTTTTTGGGGGGACTCTAAAGGTTAATCCATTTCGTAGCCTTTTCCAGCTTCTAGAGACCACAACATTCCTTAGCCTATGGCCCCCCTCCTCCACCCTCAAAACCAAGATCTCTGCATCTCTCTGGCCCTGCTTCCCTTGTTGCATCTTTTTTCTACTCGCCTGCTTCTCTTTCCTTTTAAGGGCCTTTGTGATGCACTGGGCCCACCTGGATAATCCAGGATAATCTCCCTATTTTAAAGTCAGTTGATCAGCAACCTTAATTCCATCTGCTAATTTAATTCACCTTTGCCAAGTAAACTAATGTATTCCCAGGTTCCAGGGATTAGGACATCTTTCTGGGCCATGACTTTGCTACCACAAACAGTTTTTAAAATAAAGTTAAACATACACATACCGTGTGACCCAGCAATTCCACTTCTAGGTGCTTACCCAAGAGGAGAAGACTAATGCTCACACAAAAACTTGTTTGCAAAGATTTATAGCAGCTTTATTCATAGTCAAAAAAGACAAAACTGAAAATAACTCAAATGTCCTTCAACTGGTGGATGGATAAACTGTGGTACAGTCACACAATGGATACTACATTCAGCAATAAAACAGAAGGAACTGGGACCGGCCCTGTGGCTTAGAGGTTAAGTGTGTGCGCTCCGCTGCTGGCGTCCCGGGTTCGGATCCCGGGCGCGCACCGACGCACCGCTTCTCCGGCCATGCTGAGGCCGCATCCCATGTACAGCAACTAGAAGGATGTGCAGCTATGACATACAACTATGTACTGGGGCTTTGGGGGAAAAAAATAAATAAGTAAAAAACAAAAAAACAGAAGGAACTGCTGATACAGTCAACAACATGGATGAACACTCAAATCAATGTATTTTGCTAAATGAAAGAAACCAGACTCAAAAGCCCAAATACTGTAGGATTCCATTTATATGATATTCTAGAAAAGACAAACCATAGGGAAAGACAACAGATCATTAGTTGCCACGGGTTAAGGATGCGGAAAGAGTTGACTACAAAAGAGCAGTTGAAGGGAGTTCTGGGTGCTGGAACTGTTCTGTATCTTGATTTTGGTAGTGGCACAGCTCTATGCATTTGTCAAAACAGTTGTACAAAGAGGAAAACAAATACATCATTTCTCACTCATAAGATTGGCAAAACTTTAAAAATCTGACAATGCCAATCTGACAATTCCCAGGGCAAGGATGACTCAGACACTGTTGGCGGGAATGGAAATTGTTAAAACTTCAGAGGGTGATTTGGCTGCAGCTCGTCAAGTTGCAGAGGCACATCAGCCTCTGGTCCAGCAATCCACTCACAGGCAGGTGTCCATTCTAGGGAGTCCACGTGTGCTAGAGGAGACACACACAAGTATAGTCATTAAACATGGTATGGGAATGAATTAATTGTGATTAGTAGTTATTTAAAAAAGAAAGGAAAAAATGCATATGGGTAAGAATGAACCCTGCTGGCTACATATATGATCTGGGAAGGTAACTCACTGGTTTGTCTGCTGAGTAGTGCGTAGCACAGAGAGCACTGTACTAGGAATCTGGAGACAAGCATCTGAGCATTTAGTTCCAACTCTGCCACTAAGTAGCAGTCAGACTATGGATGACTTAACTTGAGAAACCTCACTTTCCATTTCCTAGAAAATGAAGAGTTTAGGCTCTACAACCACTAAAATTATTTCCAACTCCACAATTCTATGATTCAATAAGTCAACAATCAAAAATTATGTTCCAAAGTACCTATGTTCAGAAACTGTTTTTCCCAGACATCCTGAAATTAGAAACTATCAGGGAAATAGGATATCTTAAAATATTGATACATAAAATGGCCCAAATTTCTTGGTACGTCTATGACAAGCTGTTTAATCAAGATCGTAACTCAGAAAGAGTGTATAAACAGTGAAACCTACCATATTGACTTGGGTTACCCTCAGGTAAAACATATGTCCTCTCCCATTTTAACATTCCAAAACAGATTCCTCATACTAATGAGTCCACCTTGTCAAGTTCAGGTCTGTCTAGCCAAAAGTCATTCATGTATATGGTAAGATTTACTTCATTTTTTAACAAAGATAAAATGATAAATGGCTTTTTGTATTTTTGCCTGTTTCACCTATAAAGATCTTACATTACAATTTAATAGCTTCAGCCTGCTACAATAATTTAAAACTGCCTTTTAAAGAGCCTTTTGAAACTTGTAATATGCCATGTCCAACAGGATCTAGTAAAAAATCAGTAGTTCACAATCCAAAAATACTTATTTAGATTCATTACCAACAATCCTTACACTTCAAAGACACCAATAACCAACATGTCATTTGTTCCTACTGCAGAATTTAATAGGTAGTTAAATTCTGGTATCATCCAAAACTATAATTAAGATACTATCAATAAAATGTATTTTTTTAATCAGAAATATTAAAGCTAATGATTAAACTATAAACTAAATGATTAAATATTAAAATTAATGGCAACTAACGATCTGTTGTCTTTCCCTATGGTTTATCTTCTCTAGAATATCATATAAATGAAATCCTACTGTATTTGGCCTTTTAACCTTTCACTCTCTCAGTATTGTTCATTCATTATAACAAACATATCACACTAATGCAAGGTGTTAATAATAGGGGAGATGGGGCTTGGGAGAGAGGGGAGGGTCAGTGCGGTGGGTGTATGGAGGTCTATGTACTATCTGTTCAATTCTCTGTAAATCTAAAACTGTACTTTTAAGAATAAAGTTTTTTAAAGTTTTTTTGAAAGGCACTGAAAGGTGAGGTAACACCATAGGGCATCTATTTTGTGCAGAAGGGCAAGGAAGAAGATGTTGAAATGATTTAAACAGTTCACCTTGTGACAGTTTCAATTGTGGTGTGTTTCTGAAGCCTTAGACAAGGGCAGGACATAGAATTTGAGACATGGATGAAATAAAGGAGAAGGAAGACATCAGAGTGATCAGACCTGATCAATTAAATTTAGGACAAATTACTAAATTGGATGGATTTGTTTTTATTTTCTTTGCTTTTTAGAAACCTTACACCTTTCTATGAAAGCCACACGTGCACAGTGTCCACAGGTATGTTTCCTACCGAGCGGCACCTGCTTCTCTCCCTCTGCATCTTCTATTCCTTTCCTCTCCTCTCACTATCTCTGACTGATGGTCGCTGTGTCTATTTCCCTTCCTCACTCTTCCTCTCTCCTGTTTGTTTTTGTTTTTGTTTTTTTTCTTTATCTTTGTGCTTCTTTCTCCTCTAACACATCAGACTAACCGTAACCTTCCTGGTCATTGTTTAGTTCCACTGAAGGAACTCAGTGGCTTCCATCAAGAAATGATAGATCAGTGTTCTGGGAAAAATTTCTCCATTTCAGCTACTTCTCCACCCTCAATCTGAAGGAGGAAAATTTCTTGAACTTTGAACCAAATTTTTATATTTTTTCTTTTTTGAATCCAAATTTCAGAGCTCCTGGTCATATTGGAAAAATTCCTGAAGACGGCTGCCTGGAGTTGAGCCGATAGATCTTCCTATGGCCATAAAGGAGAATCCTTATATTGGCCATGGGGCCTCAGGAGAAGCCCTCGTGAGAGAGGAATCCTTGCTAACCCTATGTTGTACATAGGACTGGCTTCTCCTAAGACAGTGGTTCTCGAATTCCAGTGTGCATTATTACCGTGTGGAGGTCCCCTACAACACAGAATGCTGAGCCCATCCCAGACTTTGTGATCCAGTAGGATGGCGGACCCAAGAATTTACATCTCTGATCATTTCCCAGGTAATACTGCTGACCAGCCACATATTGAGAATCACCGGCTTAGAAACCCTAGGTTTCAAAGGATGCTTTGCTTGAGCAGACAGCCAAAAGTATCAAAATCTTAATCAAGATTCACCAACAACTTGAATGTGTTGGCACTTGGATCTAGAGGCTTCTGAATTTTCAGGGGCTAAAGCAAACATTACTCTGAGTTCAAGGTTTGTGACTCTCCTAAGTGTCGCCCAATTACTTTGCTTGCTTCCCTCGACCCCTAACTGGCTAGGAAAGAATATTAAAAACAAAGCCAGCTTTGATTATTTAATCCTCAGTCAATTAAGACATTTTTGAGTAAGATTTTTTTTGACAGAATAGCCAAATTTATCTACACTATTGGAAATGAATTATTACTGATAACAATGGTTATTTACTGAGCTCCTAATATGTCTCAAGCCCTTTACATACTTTTATTGCTCTGCTTCTCAGAACCCTACGGCATCCCAGGTGTGTTGACTGTTTTTCCACCACTCCTCTAAGGAACTCCCCAGAGAACACTCATATTTGACCTCACCATGCCTTCTCTCATTTAATTTAGCAGTAGTTTAAAATTACAGAAGAAACTTGAAGGGGTCTTGAGCCCCAGCAAGAGAAGGTCTAAAGACTATTCAGGACAAATGGCTTAATGTTTGTTTCTGAGAAGTTTCCAGGGACAAAGACTCCACAACCTCCAGAAACCAGTTCTGTTGATTATTAATATCTCTAATCAATGATATACATTAATTAATTGTTTTTTATTGATTGGTTGATTGCTATATTACGTTGCCATATAAAAAAATCTTTCATTGTGTTTAGTTAAATAATTTTCCGTTTATATCCACTTTTTAAATTTATCCTTCTCTGGACTTCCTCATACATTGAAGATGGTAATTGTCACCTGTTAGCATTTTCCTCTTCAGTTTAGATAACCTCAGTTTCTTTACTGTGTTAAAAATATTTAATAAGTGTTGTGCTTTTTTCCTCCAGTTCTTCTCTAGGTTCAATTTATTGGGTAGTATAGTGGAAAGATGACTTCAGAGGTCCTGTGTGGTAAAGAATCATCTTTGTACCGTATTCAATGTGAATAAAATCTCTATTAGTTTTGTGTTCAGTCTAATCTGGAATCTGAACCTTTCCTTCCTTCCTCTCTCTATTGTCTGGAATAGTTAATAATCCCAGACCTAGAGTTTTGCTTGTGGAAAGTGTTTGTTGTTTTTGTTGATTAGTTGGCTTGACGTTCTAACAATTCAATTTATTTAGTAGCTATGTGAGTTTTCCTATTTTATGTTATTTTTTGTGTCAGTTTCAGTATATCAGTTTTTTATAAAGTGAATTTTGACCTTTGTTGTCTAATTCGTAGTCCTAAGTATTTCACAAAATGGTGTATCTCGTTAAGATCTAAGCACTCTGTAGAGAATACTTCTTATTTGATGTCTAACATTTGTGTTTCATTTCTTTTTCTTTTCCTTAATCAGTTTTGCTAGTGGTTTATTAACTTTATTAATATTTTAAAAATAACTTTTAGCCTGATTTGTTTCTTTAGTATTTTTCTATTTCATTGATTCTTATCTTTATTATTGTTTCCATTCTGTATTTTTTCCAGTGTGATTCTCTTTTAATTCTTGAGACAGAAGCTGAGATTATCGATTTCCTGTCTTTCTTCCATACTCATACATTAATTTAAGGCTACACACCATTGCCTTCTAAGCACAGATGTAGCTGGTATCTCTTGTCTTCTCTAGTGTATTTCTAAACTCTGTGCTGCAAGCCATGTCTGCCCCATAGGGTCTCCAGCCCATGAGCCTGCAACCATGCCAGCCTTTGTGTGTCTCCATACCTCTACTTGAAGCTCATATCTTCTGTCCAATGTCACCATCTCATATGACTGCAGCCCATGTCTGCCCTTTTGTGCTGTCAAGGTTTTCTCTCCCCTCTGTCCATACCACCTCTCAAAAGTCTCCATTTCTTGTTCCTGTAGACCAAGCCAACCCATATGTGTCTCCATCCCCCCTCTCTAAAACCCATGTCAGACAACTAGTGTCATTCTCTCACGTACCTGCAGCACGTATCTTTCCTCGAGTGTCTCTATCTCCTGTGCCCACATTTGATACCAGACCTCACATGTGTCTCTCACTCCATGTGTCTGCATCCCTTTCCATCCCTGAGTGTGCCTCTCCGCTGTGCTTCAGCCCATGCCAGCTCGTGTTTGTCTACATTCTCTGTGCCTCCAGCCCATCTAGACAACCAGTGTTTTCATTTGCTGTTCCTCTAGCCCTTGTCCAAACTCGTGTGTTTCCCTACCCTGTGCCTGTAGCCCATGTGTGCCTCAAGTGTCTTCACCCAGTGTCCCACACTTGGATGTCATTCACCTGTTAAAGGACATCTTGGTTCCTTCTAGGTTTTGGCCACTGTGAATAAAGCTGCTTTTTAGATGTTCTTAGGGGTCTGTGTGTGGATGTATATTTTCATGGTAGTTGGAGAAATACACTGCTGCACAATTGGTGCACCATATAGTGACACTATGCTTAGCTTTACAAGAATTAGCAAGATGTCTTCTTAAGAGCTTGTACAGTGTGTATTCCCATCAGCAATGAATGAGATTTCCTGTTGTCCCACATCCTTACCAGTAATTAGTATTGTCAGTTTTTGGTTTTTAGCTATTCTACTAGAAGAGTGGAGTATCTCATTGGTGTTTTAATTTGCTTTTTCTTAATGCACAATGCATTTTATTTTCCAATAATTCCTTGTTGTTGAACAATTTATATTTGCTTATTTCCCATGTATATATATATTTTTGGTAACTTGTCTATTCATATTTTGGTCTATTTATTTTAATTTGGGGAGTTTGTTTTCTTGTTGTAGCATTTGACTGGTTCTTTGAATATTTTGTGTGCAAGTCTTTCTGCAGATATGTGTTTTACAAATGTATTATCCTAGTCAGGAGTTTGTATTTCCACTCTGTGAATGCTGTCTTTCCCAGATTGGAGAGTTTAAATTTAACCAAGTCCACATGATCAATTGTTTTCTTCATGGATTGTGCTTTTTGTGTTGTATATGAGAACTAATCATCAAACTATAAATCATGAAGATTTTCTCTTGTTTCCCAGTATGATTTTTACAGTTTTGCACTTTATATTTAAGTTGATGAGTGATTTTGAGTAAATTTATGTCTAAGGTGCAAAGTTTGTGTCTTTGTTCATTTATTTCCGTAGGGTCATCCTTTTGTACCATCACCATGGTTGATGATGACTAGAGACTAAAAGACTAAAGACTATTGTTTTTTATGTTGGAGTGCATTTATTGTCTTGACCAAGATCAAGTTTTCTGTATTTGCAGAGGTCTATGTGTGGAATTTCCATGCTTTTTCATTTACCTCTGTGTCTATTCATTTTAAAATATCACGGTCTCTTGATTATTGTAGTATTGTAAAATATCACAGTCTCTTGACTTTGTAATTAATCTTGAAATTGAGAAGTGTGAGTTCAACAATTTGTTCTTCATCAGGATTGTCTAGACTACTCAAGGTTTCAAATGAGTTGGTCAATATCTACAAAATAGCTTGGTGAGATTTTTATTGGAATTGCACTGGAACTTTAGATCAATTTAAAAATTGACATCTTAATAATATTGTGACTTTTGGTCATGAGCAAGGAATATATCTCAATTGAATTATTTTTTCCTTTATTGCTTTTAAGAGTGTCTCATATTTTTTTTCCACAGATATCTGTAAATATTTTATTCGATTTACACTTGAGGATTTCTTTGTGTATGTGTGTGTGTTGTTAATGGTATTGTTTCATATTCCAATTATTTGTTGGTATGTAGAAAATCAACTGAATTTTGTATACTGAATTTGAAATTTGCTTCATGATCTCTCTATAAATTCCCATCTGGGCACAGAACAGGGGGCTCTATTTCTGTTTGAACATCCCAAATCATGGCATTGAATAATCTGAATACTGAATTTTAGCCATTCACCAGAATTGCCAAGGCACACAGCCACCACTAATACTGCCATTACAAGCCTTTTCCGAGAGGCATGCCCTCAGATTCACTAAAGAACGCCCGTTATCCACTTTGCCTGGCAGTGGCAGTTTGGCAAGAAGACTGCAGAGCCCTTACAGGCTTGTTCCTAGAGCTGAGCTAAACTATCCCTGTCTTCCATTCCTAAAACGGAGACTGTGCTAAACCTTCCTCAGCTCTAGGAATTCAGACTGTCTCACACATAACTTCCAAGACACACTGCAGTTAAAAGCCTTTTCCGAGAGGCATTCCCTCGGATTCACTAAAGAAAACCGGTACTCTATTTGGCCTGCCAGTGGCAGTTTGGCGAGAAACTGCAGAGCCAGATTGTATGTATAACTGAGATCAAATGGTATTTGTCTTTCTCTGTCTCAGTTATTTCACTTAGCATAATGACCTCAAGGTCCATCCATGACATTGCAAATGGCAAGATTTTTTCATTTTTATGGCTCAATAATATTCCATTGTAAATATATACCACATTTTCTTTCCTTTTTTTTTGTGAGGAAGATCAGCCCTGAGCTAACATGTGCCAATCCTCTTCTTTTTGCTGAGGAAGACTCGCCCTGGGCTAACATCCGTGCCCATCTTCCTCCACTTTAAATGAGACTCCATCACAACATGGTCTGACAAGCGGTGAAGCAGGGCGTACCCGGGATCCGAACCCCGGGCCACCACAGTGGAACACACGCACTTGACCACTACGACACCAGGCCGACCCATACCACATTTTCTTTATCTACTGATCTATTGATGGACATTTAGGTTGTTTCCATATCTTAGTTATTATAAATAATGCTGTAATAATCACAGGGGTGCATATATCTTTTCAAGTTAGTGTTTTCATTTTCTTCGGATAAATACACTGAAGTGTATCTATTTTTAATTTTTTCAGGAACCTCTACAGTCTTTTCCATAGTGGCTGCACCAATTTAAATTCCCATGAACAGCGCACAAGAGCTCCCTTTTCTTCACATCCTTGCCAACACTTATTATCTCTTGTCTCTTTGATGATCACCATCCTTACAGGTGTGAGATGATAGCTCTATGTGGTTTTGATTTGCATTTCCCTGATGATTAGTGACGTTGATCTCCTTCTCATGTATGTGTTGGCCATTTGGATGTCTTCTTGGGACAAATGTCTACTTAGTCGTTTGCCCATTTTTCGATTGGATTGCTTTTTTGTTATTGGGTTGTATGAGTTTTTTATAAATTTTGTTATGGGTTGTATAAGTGTTACATAAATTTTGGATATTTAACCCCTTATCTAATACATGGTTTGCAAAATTTTTCTCTCAGCCTTTTGATTTTGTTGGTTGTTTCTTCTGCTGGGCAGAAGCTTTTAAGTTTGATGTAGTCAAATTTGTTGATTTTTTCTTTTGTTGTTTGAGGTTTTAGTGGGATATCCATAAAACCATTGCCAAGACCAATGTCGAGGAGCCTCTTCCCTATGTTTTCTTCTAGCAGTTTTACAGCTTCAGGTCTGAGAATGCCCAAAAGGCCAGGAGGAGCAATGTCCCTTTTTTTCAGTGCTGAACAGATTCAGTCTCTCATTTCTCTATCAAGCAGTTTTGTTCACACCTTATAAACACAATTCTTTCCAATTTTAAGGCAAATTAAAAACTTCAGCTTGCCCCACTCACTCCAAAAGTGCCCCCTAGGCTCTCCTGGCCTAGGAAATTCCCCCTGGGTTCCTGTTTGCTAGGAATTCTGCCCTATGTTCCTCTGACCTAGGGAATGTACCAGTACCCCCTTAAGACACCTTGCCTTAAGCCTTGAAAACAGCTCAAATTAACTCTGAACTGTTGACTTACAATAAGGAGGTCCGGGTTTCAGGAGAACTCACTGGGGTCACCTGAAGAATGCAGTGATCTGGAGGGCACAATGGGCCCCTATTGGTACCCAATGCCAGTTCAATGTAGATTCCAGGTGGTCTCTGGTGGGTTTCTCTGAAATCCTTCCACGACTACACCAAGAACTGTCTACATAAATAATCCATAATCAATCTATAAATCAAAATTGGGATGAGTTTATTATGAGCCAACTTTTGAGGACCATGGCCCTGGGCCTTCCTTCCATAAGGAAGGAAGGGCACCAAAGTAGTGGGGTTTACAGAGCGGTTATATGCTGTCAAAGAGCATGTATCACATAGGATTGTAATGTCCCTTTTACTATAGCAACAAGATCGCCCTGTCAGATTGCCCTGCCAGAACAGCTATTGATGGACACAGTGGGGAGCAGGTCTGCTGTCTCGATGGGCTTAGCTGGTGTCAGGTCTGTTGTCTCAAACTGGGTGGTCACAGGATGACTGCAACAACCAAATCCTAGCTTAGGGAGAAATGCTCATCCTTAAGGTAATGCCAATGAGGGGGAAGTTGCATCCTTATCTTAAGGGCATTTACTCTTCTCTTTGGGACACGGGAAAGCAGATACACAATGCAGGCGACAAGCCATTTTGGAAAAACAAACTCCGGCCGAATTAGTTTTACCCCAAATGGCTTCCTCATGTGCTCCAATATATCCTATTGCTTGCCATTTATTTATCAGTTCCTTAGTACTCATTGTGTGTCTGTTATGTATATAGAATATGTAATATCCTGGGGAAAACAGGCGTTATACGATGTGGTGCCTGGAGGCAAGGAGCTTACAACCGTACTTGGAAAATAACTACATTTCTGAAATGTTAAACAGAAATACAGCAGAGAAAAAGACATGCCTCGATGGTCGAGGAAATGCCACAACAAAGTTATTAATTGAATACAAAACAGCGACAATCAGCACAAATGCCAAGAAAGCTCTGGAGACTCAAGTTTGCTCAACTAGCTTCTCACAATAAAGCAAAGATTCAGCACTGGTTCTGGAGAGGCCTTGATGTGGACATATGGTGATGACTTTGAATTCCTCTGAAGAGGATTTTTTAAACACAGGAAATAATGTGTGATTATTCTAACTAAACATAGATTTTTAAAATGTCAAAACGAGTGGTACCCCTGGTTTGTTATTTCTGAATAACAGCTGTTATTGTCTTAGCTCTTTCCGCATAGTGTTTGCTCCTGCCTCACACCAGCCCTATGAACAGGGCCAGGGCAGGTATCATTCCTGATTTCCTGATGAGAACGCTGAGGCCTTGTCAAGTTAGGAGATCTGTCTGGGTGCCAGTATTGATGATATCTTAGGATTTTTGTCTACTCAGTATTTTTCTTTATCTTCTGTAATTGCCATTATGTTTTGATATAACTGATAACTTGCTACCTTGGTTTTTCAAATGAAACCCACAAAGTTTGTGAGTATCTTTTGGTACCTTGTTAAGCAAATGAGGAAAATGAGATTACCAGCTACACCTGCTGCTCATATTGACAAGCCATCTCATTTATTTTTCTACCTGACAAGCGTGTTCATTCAATAGACATTAAGTGGTTGTTATGCAGTCATCATGACATTGTCAAGAGTGGGGGGATTGACAGGACAAGTGTGCACACTTCTCATGCTGAGGAGGCTTTCAGTGCATTTGAGGGAAGATGAGATACAGTCAGGAAAGTGTTAAGCTGCCACCCTTCCAGAAAGCACAACATTATTGTCAAAACGAGGGTTCAAGTGTGCCATGTCTGTGTGCTGATTCTGGAGTGGTCCAGGTGAGCTGGGGCTTCAACCAGACTTTAGTGATTGATGAGATTCTGTGAGGGGAGGACCAGGGAGGGCCTTCTAGTGGAGTGGAGCTTGGCTCAGGAAACAGGGAGAGATGATTTTGGGGCCTGACGGGAGGCATGTAGAAAAATTTAAGTGATAGTCTGGTTGAAGAGATGGCATCTGTAGACACTAAAAAGCCATGAAAGAAATTGTGTTTTCCTTATTTTCTGCTACTGGAGCCATGCGGTGAAGGAGAGGTTTTGAGATTACATCACAGCACTGTAATGTGTGAGAGTCCTGGGGTGTGGCTGAAAGCCTGGAGGACCTGAACTTTCCATATATATATATTTTATATGGGGTTGTATAGAGTGCTTATAGCATACATTGTATTGGGGTGAACGTGGAATCCTAAGTGAAACCATTTATCCCTTTGGCTGTTGGTGCCGCCTCTTTTATATGGAGCCAGCGATGTCCAAGACTGAGTGGCATTGTATTAGGATGATGAAGCGCTCTAGGCAAGAGTCCATTCATCAGGGGATGTGCAGCTTGCTACCCGGATAGATGCCCGGCTACACCTTCCATGAAAGGTTCACATGATACAGATATGAAGGAGGCAGGATCCTGTGCCTAATGGCTGGCAACAGGCAGGGAGACATTTTCCTAAACCAGCAGCTGGCGCAGCACTGTCAGGACATCACGCCTGACATCCTCCTTTGCCCGAGTCTTACCTTCTTCCTCTAAGTATGAGGATATTCTCTGATATTTTCGCCAATCCACATATATGGAATCCCTTCAGTTTCACCAATGAGAGCTCATTTCTAAATTCATGCTAATTAAACAAACCACTCATTTCACCAGTGAAAAGCTATTTCTGATATTCAGTAAGCTAAGTAGCAAAGCCTCTGGTGCTTATCAAGATATGACTAGCTTAAAGAGACGTGAATAGCTGAAATGCACAGCCAGGTCTTAAATGTGACACTGTCTGATACAAGACGAGCTGACCCCTGGAATCTGAATTGTCTATTAGTGTCAATGACTGTCCCTGAAGGTAAAGCTTGAACTAACTGATCTATGTGTTGTGTATTACCGTCAATGCTGAAGAATATTTTATGAATTTCTTAATTTGTTAAAAAAATTACAGAAAGAGCGTCTCCTGTCCATCAGTTAATTCAGTTTACTTTATAGTCCCAACACGATAACCACAGTATGTTTTTTGTTTTTAATTTGCTCTTTACCTCTGCCACACAGTTATTCTCTTCACTTTGCTTTATAATCCACAAAGGTTTAGTGAAATATACATATAAGTAAGGAAAATATCATAGGGAGAACCCAGGACATGCATATATTGAACACACACATCCTAAACATGTTGTTGTTCTGAAATCCTAATGAGTAGTTTTGCAAGGTGTTTATAGGCCTCAAAGTGGCCTCCTTTGTGAGATTTCCACTTTACTCCCTGGTGCCAGGTGTAGTTATGAGCCTTCTCATTCTGTCCACATTCTATTGGTCTGTAGCTGGGAAAAGTTTTCTTTGCCAGCAGATCTCTGTCCAATTCTTTTATTCTTGTCTGGTTTATTTACTTTTTCACTATATTTCTCCCAAACAGTTCCCAACATAGACCCAAGTCAGTTTCCTGGACCTTTTGTTGTTCAAGGCAGGGAAGCGGTTATCATCCTGTGGTGCCTAGTATAGGTTGTCCTTTGACTTTGCCACACGTATTCAAACAGGTGTTAAAGGGACAGCATATTCAAATGTATTAAAGACGCTAAAAAGTTGCTTAAGAGATGCTTGCAGTTCAGGGAGTTCTCCGACTGAGTGTCTGGATTTTCTGATCTTATATTCTCGGCCCATATGCCATCTCTACCTCTAAATAAAGAGACTTATCTTCTCAAAGAAACAGCTCTTAGTTTCATTGAACGTTTCTATTCTTTTTCTAGCCTCTCCTTCTGCTATTTCTATTTCTGCTCTGATTTTTGTTATTTCTGTCCTTCTATTGACTTTAGGCTTTGTTTATTCTTCTTTTTCTTGTTCTTTTAGGTACAGTGTTAGATTGTTTATTTGGGCTTTTTCTCATTCCTTGAGGTAGGCTTGTATTGCTATAAATTTCACTCTTAGTACTACTTTTGTTGCATCCCATACGTTTTCATATGTTGTTTTTCATTTTCATTTGTCTCTAGGTATATTTTGCTTTCTCCTTTGATTTATTCATTGATCCAATAGTTGTTCAGAAGCATGTTGTTTAGTGTCCAAATATTTGTGACTTTTCCAACTTTTTCTTGTAGTTGATTTCTAGTTTCGTACAATTGTGGTCAGAAAAATGCGTGATATGATTTCAGTCTTCTTAGAATTATTGAGGCTTGCTTTGTTTCTCAACATATGTCTATCTTTGAGAATGTTCCATGTGAACTTAAGAAGAATGTGTATTCTGCTGTTTTCGGATGAAATGTTCTCTATATATCTATTAAGACCATCTGGTCTGATGTTTCATTTAAGGGCACTGTTTCCTTGTTGATTTTCTGTGTGGATGATCAATCCATTGATGTGAGTGGGGTGTTGAAGTCCCCTACAATTATTGTGTTGCTGTCAATTTCTCCCTTTAAGTCTGTTAATAGTTGCTTTCTATAGTTTGTTGCTCTTGTGTTAGGTTCATGTATATTAATGTGTTATGTCTTCTTGGTGGAATGTCCCTTTTATCCTTATATAATGTCTGCCTTTGTCTCTTGTCAGGCAAGGGAAACAAAAGAAAAAATAAGCAAGCGGGACTACATCAGACTAAAAACTTCCTGCACAGCAAAGGAAACTGTCAACAAAATGAAAAGACAACCTACCAACTGGGAGAAAATATTTGCAAATCATATGTCTGACAAGGGGCTAATTTCCAAAATATATAAAGGACTCATACAACTCCACAACAAAAAAATGAACGACCTGATCAAAACATGGGCAGAGGATATGAAAAGACATTTTTCCAAAGAAGTTATGCAGATGGCCAACAGGCACATGAAAGATGTTCAACATCACTGATTATTAGGGAAATGCAAATGAAAACTACAATGAGATATCACCTCACACTCATCAGAATAGCTATTATTAAAAAACTAAGAAATAATAAGTGTTGGAGAGGATGTGGAGAAAAGGGAACCGTCATACATTGCTGGTGAGAACGCAAACTGGTGCAGGCACTATGGAAAAAAGGATGGAGATTTCTCAAAAAATTAAAAATAAAAATACCATAAGATCCAGCTATTCTACCTCTGGATATTTATCCAAAGAATATGAAGTCAGTAATTCAAAACAGTGTATGCACCCCTATGTTCTTCACAGCGTTATTCACAATAGCCAACACTGGGAAGCATCTCAAGTACTTATCAATGGATGAATGAATAAAGATGTGATATATATACATATATACCATGGAATACTACTCAGCCATAAAGAAGACAACATCATGCCATTTGTGACAGTATGGATGGACATTGACGGTATTATACTAAGCGAAACAAGTCAGATAGCGAAAGAAAAATACTGATTGATTTCACTCGTATGTGGAAAATAAACAAACACATAGATAAGGAGTACAGATTGTGGTTACCAGAGAGAAAGAGGGAAAGGTGTAAAGGGGCACATATGTATGGTGACAGATGAAAACAAGACTATTGGTGGTGAACATGATCCAGTCTATACAGAACTGAAATATAGTAATGTACACCTGAAATTTACACAGTTATAAGCCATATGACCTCAATAAAATTAAAAAGAAATTTATTTTTAAATATAGCAAGACCCACTTTACACCTGGGCTGCAGGCAGCCCACACACTCACTGAATTACACAGAACGGCAGTTTCCCAGGTGAGTTCTGTCTGTTTTGTCACCCTCGGAACCTCCTGATGAAGAACTCAGGCCCTAGGATGCTGAAGCAGGTGGGACTCCTGGAGCAGGGAATGTTCTGAGAGTGTGTGACACAAAGTATCTGTGCAGTGCATACTGGGTAGTGAGTTTCTGCTTCTCTTCAAGGTGTGCCTTTGGTCATAATCTGCAGATAACTCAAGGAAAATCACTGGTAGGCTTGTTAAATGGAAAATTCTCATGTCCCAACTTCAAAGCTGCTGAGTTAGAATTCCGGGGAAGGGACACTGGACTTGTCCAGTTATTACCGTGTAGACTGAAGTCTGAGAAGCAGTGCTGCTGGCGTCCAGCTGTAGCCACTGCCCGAGGTCAAAGCTCCACATCTTGTGAGGCCTGAGACGGCTCCCAGGGGAGATTTCTGTCTGTCGTCTGCAGAGGGGCGGCCACCTCACCTCTTCCCGCTGACTCGCTTCCCTAACTGGCTTCCTTGTGCCTTTCTTAGTCCTTTTCTTTACCTTCAGAGATAACTGGGAGAGGCAAGATAGAGATACAAATTTTACTAAATCTACCTTTTAGGTAATCTTTAAAAAATTGTACAGCGTTCAGATGTAATATTTATTTTTTTGTTGGGTTGTTTTTTTGTCTTTGTGCCTTTTGTTGTCTTAAAGTATTTTGTGTTATTGTCTGGGAAGATAGCATGAGATTAACATGAGCTTTATATGGAGCCCCAAACCAAGAAAGCACTTTATATTTGTGATATGGAATTAAGAATCACATTTGTGTAAGGATATATAAAGGAATTTGGTTGTTTTATTCCTTGTTTTTTCTTCTTTTTGGTATAATAAAGTCCCAGTTTCTTCTTGGTGGACTGATCAGGAATATTGATGTCTGATCTATGAGTGAAGAGTAAATAGAAGTGCATTGTTACTATTCAGAAATCTCTCCCTCACCAACTTTTACTAAATGGTAGCATGGGTGTTAGAATTAAGAATTTTGATTTTTCCCCCATTGGATTATAGAGAGAAAGATAGTCATTAGAGACTTAACTTGGAGTTGTAGTAAAAGAGCATAACATAAGAGCACCGAGCTTGGGCTCTGCCATTTATCAGCTTTGTAACCTGGGTGAGTTTTCTAGCCACTGTACCCAGTCTCTTCATCTGTAAAATGGTGAGAAGAACAACATCTACTACATCGGGATATTTTGAGTGTTATGGGAGTTCCTGTATGTTCAAGCACAGAATTAACATTCAGATTGCAGTGCCTGGTTCAGTAGAAGTGTTTGCTGCTGTTATTATAATTATCATTATTTCATCTCCTTATCTTCCTCACGAGTTCCCTGTAAAACCAACAATGATCCACAGTGTCAACAGTTTTATTCCAGGTCCCTGCTTAAAGGCCTGCAGAGGGAGCCTCGTGCTCATAACCTCCTGTTTTTTATCCCAGTCTCTAGGGGGATGCATTTACCTCTTTCTTCTTTGCACTGAGGCACTGAATGGGGGTCCACACCCAGCCCTGCATGTCCTCCTTTTGATATCCGATGCTTTTGAAACACTGCTTAGTGTTTACTTGGTGGACTATACTCCCTGACATGAGCAACTCATGGGAGATAAGATGTAGGAAACATTGTTCCATGTAGGTCTCTGAGTTTATCATAACGCAGAGTACAGTTGATCAAGGGCAAAGGTAGAGTTCCTTAATGCAAAGATCTTCAGAGATGAGGGTGTTCTAATGTGACACCACCTGAAAATAAAGCAAGAACATAAAAGCATATGTAGTCTTACAAGGAAAAGCACACAACTAAAAGAATTGATCCCATTAAATACACTATTCTATTTGTTTATGCATCAAATTACTGATAGGAAATAGCCAAGTGTAGAGATAGTAGAATTGATCGATTTCATAGAGAATTCTCTTTAACAGTTGTTCATATCTTGTGTTTTAAAGATTTTATTTATTTATTTTTTATTTATTTTTTCCCCCCAAAGCCCCAGTAGATAGTTGTATGTCATAGCTGCACATCCTTCTAGTTGCTGTATGTGGGACGCGGCCTCAGCATGGCCGGAGAAGCAGCGCGTCGGTGCGAGCCCGGGATCCGAACCCGGATCGCCAGCAGTGGAGCGCGCTCAGTTAACCACTAAGCCACGGGGCCGGCCCAATATCTTGTGTTTTAAATCATTGATTAGGGTAATATTTTCATCTTTTCCTTTCCTAGCGTCTTTATCTTTCTCAGCTTTTCCAAGAGATATATTTATATTACCCTCTAAAATTTTAGGGCAATTTAAAAAAAGTTATGAAACATTTTAAGTTATTGATTTTGTATGCTGGAGGAGCACTAGATTGCAAGTGAATTAGTGATAATTAGAGTTTTAGTTTGGTAAAAGATGGTAGTTGGAATTGATACCAGGATGTTTGTAACCTAGTTTTTTCTTCATTTTTTGATGTAGTTTTCAAAATGACAGAGCAAGTAATTTTTAATATAATAACTTGTCTCACTTTAAAATATGTGTTCTTGGAGAGGGTGATGCAGTTAAGTAGAAAATAATTTAATGTAGTGACTTGTTTTTCTCCAGTTGATCTGTTATAAACCCAACAGACATGTAGCATTCTTTTGTCCAAATGACCTGATGGCACTTTCTTCACTTTTCTTGCTGTGACTCTAGCAATCTAGGGTCACACCACCTTCTCCCTCCTAGTAATGTTTTCAGTTGTAAGAGTGACATTGTCAATAATATAGTGACAACTTTGCACACAGTCTACTATTTACTAAAATATATATATCAATTGCAAATTTTGATAACATAATTTTTAAGTAATGAACTATTTGCAGTGCACTTAACAACTGATTGCTACACATTATTGTGTAGTGACATCATGGTTAAAACCATTATTTGCAACATGTGACCCCTTTCAATTTTATTTTAAAGGAAAGGGTTCAATGACTTTTTTCTTTTTGAAGAAGAAAGACTTGCATTTCCATCTTAGAAAATTGAGAACTTGTTTTTCGCCTTATTTTTTTTTTTGTCTTCAGCTCTTCTTTATATTGGTTACTCATTCACATGTCCAGTTACTTCAGATTCATGGTGCTGTGTCCTCTGCCTTTTTCATGGCTCTCACTTTAATTATCCCATAATCCCTTCTGTGAAGGAGGTTTCTCTCCACGCTCATATAGCGAGGAAGGAACCGACCCTCCTTTATGTGAACTTGGAGACAGAGGCCAAGGTGAAGCCTTGGTGCCCCTCCCCACCAGTGAGCTGCAGCAGGGCTGCAGAGTCCTGTGAATCTTTTTCTCCCCTCCTGGCTCCCTACATAGTTGGCATTGTCCCCACGGAGAAGCCCAGCTTGTCACAATCGAATTTTTGACGTCTATAGAAGCCGGTTGAAGGATAAGACTGGCCAGAAAGGACATCAGCAAGCAGTGTGCTCCAAAAGTTGGTGGCAGAAACATTAAGAAGAAGAAAACCTTTCCATTTATCTTGTTTTCTGTTTATCTTCTCTCCCTTCATTTTCCTTTACTTAGATGGTACAAAGCCTGTCCACCCCCCATGGTGGTTGTTTTTTTCCTCAAAGCCCCGGTACATAGCTGGATATCTTAGTTGTAGGTCAACCCATGGTGGTTCTTTTCCTGGAGTCCCATGGCATTTTATTCATATCTTTTTCATTCAAATTATTTCTGTATTGTAATTTATCTGTTCATACATATCTGTCTTCCTTGCAGACTGCCAACATTTCAAGACCTTTGGGCACATAGTATATACTTAAGTATTTGAGTGAATAAATGAAGCTCTTTTGTTGAATAAGATCTAAATAAATAAAATACCTACTCAGCACATGAATGCAAGCATTTGAGAGAGAGTTTTGTGGCTGCTAAATCAGCCTGTGGACCAGTTTAGGGGCTCAGTGCCAAGGTTACTCAATAGATTTAGATAAAATGAACGAGATAATTAACTTTAGTTTTAAAATTTATGGAGAACAGGAGCAGGATATCTAGGTGTGAATCAGGACTTGATCATTCTTGTTGCATCTTTGGAAAATCCAGTCCTTTATGTTTCTATGAAAATGTCACTGGCCAAGAGAATGAACAGAGGTCTGGTTTTTAGAAAGGCAATTTTGTCACAGGAAATCCTGGAGGAAAATATATGGAAGGAGAGCTGGTAGAAACACAGCAGAAACTTTTTGTGTAGAAACCCTAAAAATTGGGTTTACATGTTGTCTGAAAGAATTGTAACCCAACTTTTCTCCAATATAGATTTGAGCAGCTTTTAAATATCTAGGTATACAAAAGGATTACAAAGGAAAATAGATCAAACTGAAAGGAATTTAGGATGGAACAATGAAATGAAGCTGAAGTAAGCCAGCACACTGAAAAGTGTTTTGGAAGGACCTGCTGTTTTCTTTTTTTTTTTATTTCCCCCCTCCCAAAGCCCCAGTAGATAGTTGTATGTCATAGATGCACATCCTTCTAGTTGCTGTATGTGGGACGCGACCTCAGCATGGCCAGAGAAGCGGTACGTCGGTGCGCGCCTGGGATCCGAACCCGGGCCGTCAGCAGCGGAGCGCTCACACTTAACCACCAAGCCACGGGGCCGGCCCGGAGGGACTTGCAGTTTTTAAAGGTAGTTGGAAATGTATCCCTCAGGTTTAAAGTAGAAAGGGAAATGGGAACAATTCTCTATCATTTCATGTCCATGAGATTAAAAGCAATAGTCTCTCAGAGAAGCAAAACTTTTCTGGCCTCTAATGTCCCAAAAAGTGTTTTGAATGGTGCCTAATGAAAGAGATTCTGTGTGACATAATGCAAATACAGTATCATCAACTCATTTCCAAGTTTGGTTCAAACACTTTAGGCTACGTTCAATTGAGGTAATGCAGAATTCTATAAGGGGCCAAGGAAGAGGCCGACAGCATTCTCTCTCAGCTTCTCACTTGACCAAGGGAGAAAACGTTCTTGAACAGATTGACCACGTCTCCTCAAGACAATGCTCCATTTTCCATTTTTCTTTTTGTAAATTCAGCCTGCATTTCCCCTTACATATGCAAGCTAAAGCCTGTGTGTAGACATCCTTCGTTGGCAATGAGGAGCAGATCCATACTATTAAATAATCAAATAAGCAGAACATCTGGTTGGCCCCTTTTAGGAAAATTACAGGTTTAAGCCCACCTTCATCGGTGGAAGGACATGGTATACCAGAATTAAAATATCTACCACTTATTATGCAGCTAATCATAACTTATGCTATTTAAATGAAACTGAATGAATTCTTCTATTAAGTTGACTAGATTTTAGTCAAACTGATGTATAATTTTATATAGGTGCATTTTTACTTAAAATATAAAACTCTTTAGAGACTGCTTCATTCAGTTTTAGAGGCATATTTTGTATATTTTAGTGATTTTATTTATTTTCCTTCATAGCAGAGAGGCACATCCTACTCTTTTTCTTGCTGACCTCTCTCTACAAGATAAAACTCATCCAAGTTTATTTTGTTTTATAAGACATAGGCTTACGTTGTGATGATAAAGAGATCATTTCTGAAACATATTTGGAACTGTAGGGAGCCCAGAATTTTAGATTATGCTCAGAATTTTGTGAGGTAACTTCAAAAAAGCTGGAAAATTTAAAGTTTTGCCAGGAAAGTTTTCTCCTAATTTTCTTCACAGTAATTAAAAAAAAAAAAAGTTTAGTTTCTTAATTCTTCAGATGGGTGAGTGTAGGTGTTGGCAGGATTATATGTATCCTTGAGAGATCTCTCTCTGGGTTACTGTATCAAAACAGCCATCCTGGGCTGGCCCCGTGGCTTAGCGGTTAGGTGAACGCACTCCGGTGCTGGCGGCCCTGGTTCGGATCCTGGGCACGAACCAACGCACTGCTTCTCCAGCCATGCTGAGGCCGCGTCCCACATACAGCAACTAGAAGGATGTTCAGCTATGACATACAACTATCTACTGGACCTTTGGGGGAAAAAAATAAATAAAATTAAAAAAAAGTAATTTAAAAAAAAAAACACCATCCTAGTTCATGAATATTTAATGGAGACTCTGTCAGTCCCAGAGCTGCTAGAGAGGCAGTTCCCAAAGTTCCAGCAGGTCCCGGGAGAGGAGAGCACTGGTAATCAGTGTCGTCAGAGTTTGGATGAGGCGTGGTCATTCTCTGGATGTTAGAACTGAGTGGAGTTTTCAAACGCAGCCCAGTGACTCTAGACCTGAGCCCTGCTCAGAAGCCAGTTGACTTGTCATTCACTCTGAGCATGGTGTCTTCCCTCTGCTCGTGCCCCTGTTTGCCATTTCTCATGCTTCTCCTGACTCTTTCTCTTTCCTACACTTACTTTCTTCTTTTTTCTCTTTTTCTTACTTTTACTCTGTATTATATTCCTTCTACTTAGCATTTTTTTCTTCCTTCTCTTATTGTTCTCATTCATTTTCTTTTAACAGTTACTCTGTACCTCACTTTCATCTTAAAATCTTGACCCTCTACAACTCTTATACTTCAGTTAGCTATTTTGAAGAGAGTATTTTGATAAATTTCTCTTAGATGTTATAACATGCTGATTCAAGGAGATAAAAACTATCACAAAGGGATGCAGATGGAGAATGAATTCAGTTCAGGTAGCCATGGAATTAGACAGAGGGAAACTGAGAGCTTAGGTGTGGGTGTTCAAAATATTTCCTGATAGTTCTTTGTAGTTCATTGTTGTGGTAAACTGCACAAAGTCTTATTTACTGTTGGAGCCCAGAAGTTTGCTCCTCTGGGCAGGTCAGCAGGTCTCGGCCTATAGAAAAGAAGCTAGGAAACACTGCCTGTGTTTCTAATGTAAAGAACTGTTCGTGTTCCACCAGGAGACACTTTGGGCTCTTCCCTGCACTATCTGAATAGAAAAAGAGGAAGAGAAGCTTTTCTCCATCTGCACAAAGCCGGAGCCTTATCTTGAGTTTGAGAGGGTTTGCATGTGACTGAAAACAAAAGTGTTTCCGAGTTTGGATTTGCTTTAACAAGATCTATTGGCTGGCTTTGATGTTAAAAGTCTTTATTCAAAATTGGCTACCTCTAGTGCTAAGTTCAGAGTGGAGATTTGTCAGTATAAGAGAGAAGAATCCCTTTTGGATTAACTCAGTGAAATACAATATTTGGGAAAATGGTTATATTTGAAGGCCACTTGTTAATATTCTGTTGCCACAGTGACATCTGTTGGTAAGTGACTAGTTCATGCTATTCTCGATGATTTCTGTTTGAAATACACACCCTGAGCTTGATAAATAAATGGCAAGCAATAGGATATATTGGAGCATATGAGGAAGCCATTTGGGGTAAATCTAATTCGGCCTGAGTTTGTTTTTCCAAAAGGGCCTGTCGCCTGCGTTATGTATCTGCTTTGCCATGTCTCAAAGAGAAGAGTAAATGCCCTTAAGATAAGGATGCAGCTTCCCCCTCATTGGCATTGCCTTAAGGATAAGCAATTCTCCCTAGGCTGGGATTTGACTGCTGCACTCATCCTGTGACCCCCCAGCTCCAGACAACAGACCTGACACCAGCCACGCCTATTAAGACAGCAGACCTGCTCCCCGCTGTGTCCATCTATAGCTATTCTGGCAGGGCAACCTAGCAGGGCGATCTTGTGGCTATTGTAAAAGGGACATTACAATCCTATGTGATACATGCTCTTTGACCGCTCTTTGAGTGGTATATAACCGCTCTGTACACCTCACTTCTTCGGTGCCCTTCCTTCCTTATGGAAGGAAGGCCCAGGGCCATGGTCCTCAAAAGTTGGCTCATAATAAATTCACCACAAGTTTGATTTATACATTGGTTATGGATTATTTATGTAGACATTTCTTGGTGTAGTCATGGCAGGATTTCAGAGAAACCCACCAGAGACCACCTGGAATCTACACTGAACTGGCATTGGGTACCAATAGGAGCCCATTGTGTTCCCCAGATCACTGCATTCTTCAGGTGACCCCAGTGAATTCTCCTGAAACCTGGACCTCTTTATTTTAAGTTGACGGTCCAGAGTTTATTTGAGCTGTTTTCAAGGCTTAAGGCTAGGTGTCTTAAGGGGGTACTGGTACATTCCCTAGGTCAGAGGAACCTAGGGAGGAATTCCTAGGAAAGAGAAATGTAGAGGGAATTTCCTAGGCCAGGGGAGCCTAGGGGGAACTTTTGGACTGAATGGGCCAGGATGACTTTTTAATATGGCTTAAAATTGGAAAGAATTATGGTTATAATGTATGAACAAAACTGCTTGATAGAGAAATGAGAGACTGAATCTGTTCAGCTCTGAAGAAAAGGGACATTGCTCCTCCCGACCTTTCAGGCATTCTCAGGTAACTGAGAATCTCAACCGGGGTGTCAGAGGCGAACACCATGACGTGTAACGGTCCTTCCTATAGGGAGCTCCACTATTATTCATGTTAATTAATCACAGGTTCATCCAGGGATGCACATGGGCGGGTTGGTCACCCGTGTTCCAAACCCACACGGCAGTACCTAGACTGCAGGCGGGAGAAACCGAGGCATGTAAGAGAGTGACTACGACCTTTCTTAAGCGAGTAACACTCACAAGCAGCACACTCCTGACCCACTACACAGTCCCTAGAAATTGTTTAGACTTTGTAGCAAAGTAAAATAAAAGAAAAGCAGAAAATTGAGTTTGCTTGACCATTCCCGGCTTGGCCACCTGGCCTCTGAACCCAGGAGACTTGCGCAAGTGCTAAGACAGCAGGGGGCCTAAGACTGAAAGAAAAAAAAATGGAAAGAAGCTTTCTGCAGATGGAAACTGCTAAATTTTCTAAAACAGCGGCTATAAAATCTTTGTTGCATCTGTCTGTTCTTTATGTGTGTGTCTCTACATGTATGTTATATGTGCGTGGTATTTTACCTCCGGAGTTTATGGTCAAAATCAAGAGGTCTATTCAATTAACTTGAAATAAGCACTTAAAAAAGTTATTTCTAAATCCAAATATTTTTCCAGTTAACGTGATATGAAATAATCTTTGGGAAATAAAAGCTTATTTAAGCTTGTTAGTTTTCAGCATTGGATATAATGCAGATATGCAGCCTTTATTCGTCAAATAAACTGATGTTATTTCTATTACAAAACTGGTCTCAAAAATAGTAAATGATGGCTAATATTACCTAATGTCTCATAAAGTCTTGTAGGCAATCTAAATAATTATTGAGGGGCCGGCCCTGTGGCTTGGCAGTTAAGTGCACGCGCTCCGCTGCTGGTGGCCCGGGTTGGGATCCCGGTGCGCACCAAGGTACCGCTTCTCCGGCCATGCTGAGGCCAAGTCCCACATACAGCAACTAGAAGGATGTGCAGCTATGACATACAACTATCTACTGGGGCTTTAGGGGAAAAAAAAATAAATAAAATCTTTAAAAAAAATAAATAATTATTGAGAACAGGTAACTAAATAGATGTGGAAAAAATGAGTATTAAGAGAACTTTAAACAATAATCATATGTTATAGTGTATATAGCTTCTAAACTCTTTTTGGTGACTTAAAACTTTAGGGTTTTGCTAAATTTTATGATAAAAATTCATTGAGTATCTAGATCATTTCCAAATAAGATAAGATATTAGACATTGATTGCTAAATATAGGTTTATCTACTTTTGGCTTATTACAGAAAAACTAAAAGGTGTTTTGGGTCTATTGGTAAACATGTCTTGTGTTTTATTTAAAAGATTGTACTATAAAGTAACATGTTTCCAAAAATTATAAAAAGTGTCCATATAAATTTGTCAAGCCACGGAATGCTAATATGAAAGAAATTTTATAATTGCTTACTTAGTTTTTACTTAAAAATTAAGGTTTCTAAGGGTTAAAAATTTCTAATATGTGATTAAGCTACTAAAAACTTAAGAAAAATATGTTTGTATTCAAGGAGAGTAAGATGCGTGTTTTCATTAAGAAGATATGAAAAATGGAAATATTTTTGTTTGGTTAGGAAAGATAAATTTGACCTGAAAAGTACTAGAAGGAAAAAAGGAGCACATGGCACAAATTCTGAATGTAAACAAAAAGTTATAGAAGGTTTGTTGAAGAGAAACCCTGAGGAGTTTTATACATGGTCGAGTTGGCTAAGATTAAACTAAATCCAATTAAGTAAATGATTTTTAACATCAAAAATAAGCTGGTACAAAATTCAAATTTAGTCCTCTTCCTTTTAAAAGGATAATTTTATTCTACTCTTTTTTTTTCCCCCAAAGCCCCAGTAGATAGTTGTACGTCATAGTTGCACATCCTTCTAGTTGCTGTATGTGGGACGTGGCCTCAGCACGGCCGGAGAAGCAGTGCGGTGCGTTGGTGCGCGCCCAGGATCCAAACCAGGGCCGCCAGCAGCAGAGGGCGCGCACCCAACCGCTAAGCCACGCGGCTGGCCCTATTCTACTCTTAATCTACTCTTGATAGAGGTTATTACGTAAAAAGATTTTTCTTTACCTTTGAGTTAAGTTTATCTAAAGAACAGAGATCTGTTTTGTTAAGGTAATTTCCTATGTTCAAAAGACTGAGGTCTCTCTATTAAGGTCTTTTTGACTGTTTAACTGCTGTTTGTTAACTAAGCATGGTTTCACTGCGACAAGAGCAGCAACTCCTTGATCTTGTCTGACCAAGTGTTTAAAACCCCTCTGTATTTCTGACAATCTCCCCAAAATTCATATCCTAAATAAAGTCTTTCTTATAACTTTTTTCTTTGAGAATTTTCAAAGGGCCCTGGCAATTCTCAAGGAAATTTGATCTCTTTCTATAAAGAGGGAGATACTAAACTAATTAGGCTTGTTAAGTATGCTAAATTGCACAGGAAGCATTGTCAAGTAAATGATAAAACTTCTTAGGTTACACTGCGTAGGTAAATATTACTCACTATTTTAACCCTGCTTTCTTGCTTCTGTGGGAGATCAAGATTTGGCCACCCTGAAATTTATCTCTTTACCTTGATTGTTTTCTCTGAAGGACATTTGACCTCCCCCACTAACTGCCTAAAGAATTTGACATGGTGGCTCGTTCCTGGAACAGATCTTCTATCATGATGGCTATAAAGATAATGTAGGATAGAGGTTACAATAGCAAAGGCACCAAGCCTCTTTTATCAAAAAACTCTGTCTCTCCCTGACCACATTATCTATAGATGACCCCAAAAAGAATTGTCCTCCTGCCCTCTGAAGTCCCAGGCCACTACCCACCCCCAACACGCTCCTCGCCTTTAGCTGCAATACTTAAGCAAGCAGCTTAGACAGAGGGACGAGTTGCTCATTTCTGAGTTTCTCCCATGTATACATGTTATTAAACTTGGTATTATTTTCTCCTGCTAACCTGTCTTGTTGATTATTTGGCCAGCCAGAAGAACCTTAAGGGAAAGGGCAGAGGGAGATTCTCCCTCTTCCCCCGACACTTCCAACATTACAAGAGGAAGGACCACGACTGCATTCTATTTAATTTGGTTTGCAGATAGTTCTTACTTAAATGATAAGCAAGATATTACCAAGCTGGATATGCTGTCCAGCCTCGAGAATGCCTGTGTGGGGGAAGAGGGAGAATCCCCCTCTGCCCTTTCCCTTAAGGTTCTTATGGCTGGCCAAATAATTAACAAGACAGGTTAGCAGGAGAAAATAATACCAAGGATAATAACATGTATACATGGGAGAAACCAGGGACACTGCGTTTCTCAACACAATAGCAGAAATTCTCATCTTAAATACCGTCTTTACATAAAGACAGAGGAGGATGTTGGGTGTGGGGGGGTGTCAGTTACAGGGGATCACCACTAAAGCACTGTAAACAAGAGTAAGGCTATTATGCAGATTTAAGGCCTCACCTTTCACATTGATAAATTTCTAGAAATGAGGTCATCCCCCCTCTTCCCAATACAGAGAGAGAGATACCTTTACAAATGGAGATTTCCCTTATAAATGTAAATGTTTGTCTGGCAACTCCTCGGCAGGGTCATCCAGACAATGTGGCCAGAGAGACAGAACTTCTGATAAGATGGACTTGTTGGTGCCTTTCCTATTGTAACATCTATTTTACATTATATTACAGCCATCAGATAGAAGATCTGTTGCAGGAAGGAGTTACTATGTCAAATTGTTTAGGCAGTTAGTGGGGGAGGTCAAATGTCCGTCAGAGAAAACAATTGAGGTAAAGAGATATATTTCAGGGTGGCCAAATCTTGATCTCCCACACCTGCTAATTCCTATAACTCTACTAACCCAATAAAAAACTTCTTTCCACAGGCTTGAAAGAAATCACCACCGAAGAAGAGAAACAGATATAGCAGTCAAAAGGGGGAATTTTTGTCACCCCTCTCACAGATGTGGCTTGCACCCAGTAAAAAAAAACCCATAGTACTGTGGGGAGAGAGGGAGAATCTCCCTCTGCCTTTTCCCTTAAGGTTCTTATGGCTGGCCAAATAATCAACAAGACAGGTTAGCAGGAGAAAATAATACCAAGTTTAATAACATGTATACATGGGAGAAACTCAGAAATGAGCAACTCGTCCCTCTGTCTAAGCTGCTTGCTTAAGTATTGTAGCTAAAGGTGAGGAAGGTGTTGGGGGTGGGTAGTGGTCTGGGACTTCAGAAGGCAAGAAGACAATTCTTTTCAGGGTCATCTATAGATAACATTGTCAGGGAGAGATAGAGTTTTTTGATAAAAGGGGCTTGGTGCCCCTCCCGTTGTAACATCTATTTTACATTATCATTACAGCCAACATGATAGAAGATCTTTTCCAGGAAGGAGCCACCATGTCAAATTCTTTAGGCAGTTAGTGGGAGAGGTCAAATTTCCCTCAGAGAAAACAATCAAGGTAAAGAGATATATTTCAGGGTGGCCAAATCTTGATCTCCCACAGTCCCCACTTTGAAACTAAAAGTTTCACAGTCCTTTTGAAACTTAAAGAAGTTTCATAGTCCAGAAGCTAAGTTGGTAGATTGTTTCATCTCACTGAACACATTTCTTAGTCCTGATAACAGAGCAGTTCAATTAAGTTCATTTTAGAGGGTGGTGACGCAGGTGGGCTCTCAATGTTATGCCTATATTGTGGAAGCAAGCAATCAAGTATTTAATAGAAGCATTTCTATGTAAACAAAAGAAAAACAAGGTTAATGGTTGGAGCAAGTTGTAAAGCAGTTTCTGAGTTTAGAGAACAGCCAGTTAAGAAGATTTTTAGATGTCAGCGTCAAAGCATCTTTTGCAGTTTAAAATGTCTCTGATGATGTCGTCAGGTCATCTCTCAAGTTTATATCAAGTCCATTGGCTTCAGTTTGTAAGGCTTCAGGAAAAAGGGCAGGTTTAGTTCTCAGTGATTCCAAAAGAAAATGATAGAAAAAATGAAAAACATTAGTTTGGACATATGTAGCCAGATATTTTAGGATACTAGAAGAAATCAGGATCCAGTCCAGTAAACAGATATAAAACAAAAACCTCAAAAGACAATTAACAAAACTAGGATCTAATAGCCACAAATGTATACTTAGTTTTTACAGAAAAATAATTTTTTTCTCTAAAATCATCCTCATTTTTATCAAAGATAGCCAAATTTAGACTAACTAGTTTGTAAAATAAGTCTAGTTCCAATAAAGTTGGCCCAATTATTTACATAAGTACATCAAGAATAGCAATTGATCATATAAGCTCTTTTAAATCTGCTTTGCTGGAACTTTTTATAAGGAATCTCAGATTGAACTTTAAAGGCCTCTCGAGACCAGGAAAGCCAAGCCAAGGATTTTGTCATTAGACTTTGCCTGTGTGGGAGATCAAGATTTGGCCACCCTGAAATATATCTCTTTACCTCGATTGTTTTCTCTGAGGGACATTTGACCTCCCCCACTAACTGCCTAAAGAATTTGACATGGTGGCTCCTTCCTGGAACAGATCTTCTATCATGATGGCTGTAATGATAATGTAAAATAGATGTTACAATGGGAAGGGCACCAAGCCCCTTTTATCAAAAAAACTCTATCTCTCCCTGACCACATTATCTATAGATGACCCTGGAAAGAATTGTCTTCTTGCCTTCTGAAGTCCCAGACCACTACCCACCCCCAACACCTTCCTCACCTTTAGCTACAATACTTAAGCAAGCAGCTTAGACAGAGGGACGAGTTGCTCATTTCTGAGTTTCTCCCATGTATACATGTTATTAAACTTGGTATTATTTTCTCCTGCTAACCTGTCTTGTTGATTATTTGGCCAGCCATAAGAACCTTAAGGGAAAGGGCAGAGGGGGATTCTCCCTCTCTCCCCACACCTGCAATACCTACACATTTGGGTGAATTCCTCTCTTCCGAGGTTCCCCCAAAATATTTTGAGGTTCCTTGTACCTGCTAGATAAGTGACGTTCTTTACTTATCTAGTAAATGCTGCTTGGAACATTGAACATAAGGTACCAGGCCAATATTTCCACATGGATTTATTCCATAAAGTCCAATCTTCATTCCTCAAATCTGTATGGCTATATCACAAATATGATGTTCCAGTCACAGCCTTGGTAATATAACCAGTGTTTCCAATTGTGTCCTGTTATAAGGAGAACAGATTCTTATTGAACTTATGCAAATAACTATATTCCCATGAAAACAACAATACTTACTTACTAGGAGTTTTTAAATTCTGGAGGGATCAGGTAGAGAGAAAAAGAGAAATATTTTAATTTTGATTACAAAAGTATCATTTACCAAATTGCTGTAAGTCATAGCTAGCTCAGGAGAAAAGAGAAAAAGTTTTCCTTAAATCTGAAAAAACAAAACATTAAAAATTCAGCAGTACTTCAAATGAAATATCATAAAAATTATAATCATCCTTATCAGTTCATTCAGTCCTGTGTAGTCCATTTTTGATCTCAATCTTTTTGTTAGTGGCTTCATGAAGTCATCAGTTTCTCCATCAGATTTCTGTAATTTCTTACCCATTTCATTTTTATGATCAGCAAGTTTATCAGAAGCCTGTACTCCAGTGTAACTATCACAGTCCTTTCCATGAATTTTTCTGAAGTTGCAAAAGCATTAGAGCAAAGAAATAAGTCTGCAAACAAGACCTCAAAATGGCAATTGACAAAGAAATTTGGTTAATTTTGTGACATACAACACTTTAAAATAATAATAACCAGAATTAAGACTGATAACCAGGACAGATCAGAATTTCAGTAATGTTATGCAATTTTAAAATGTCTATATAGGGCCAGCCCCATGGCTTAGCAGTTAAGTGCTCACGCTCCGCTGCTGAAGGCCTGGGTTCGGATCCTGGGCGCGCACCGAGGCACCGCTTCTCTGGCCATGCTGAAGCCGTGTCCCACATACAGCAACTAGAAGGATGTGCAACCATGACATACAACTATCTACTGGGGTTTTGGGGGAAAAATAAATAAATAAATAAATAATTTAATAAAAAGCCTATGTCAATAACACTTACCTACAAACTACCACACAAGCAGGTTTATCTTCACTTGTCTGACAATGCTTCCCATGTAGTTTAACATACTGAGTAAGCCTAATAAGTTTAGTAACTTCCTTCTTATAGGAAGAGAGCAAATATCTCCAAACTAGGATGAGAAGAAGACAACATCAGTTGTAGACAGCTGTCCCAAGACTCCGGACCAGGCCTGTATTCCCAACCTTAAATCCACTCATTTAAACCTTTGTTATGCTTAAACTGTATACCTATTTTATAATTGTTACATTTAAGATTTTCAGAATACTATCATACTTAAGGAAAGTGATTGATTTGGAACAGACTGGTCTTAAAGTCCAGGCATTTATTGGGTGGCTCCTAATATAACTTAATGGTTATATAGAAAAAATCTCTGGCCCTGACTACTGGCCTGATGGCTAAAACACTGCACCCTATCTTCCCTTAAATGTAGGGAAGGATTCACAGTGACAACTGCTGCCAACCTGCCTCTGCTTAAAGCCAGACAGGCTCAGTCAGTGTTCCCCTGGTATGACCATCGAGCAGCTAACGATATTTGTTCCTTTTTTAGGGCTAAATGATGTCACATCACATACAGAAGCCCTTAATGACAGTCAAGCAGGAATTGCCTTATTAAATACTAAAATGTCTTTAATAAAAGACTGTCTTTCAAAATAGAATGACCTTAGATATTTTAACTACATCCCAAGGTGGTACGTGTACAATCATTCAAACTGAATGCTGTGTTTTCATACCTGACGAGTCTTCCAATGTGTCCTCTCTGCTAAAGCCCATGAAAAAGCAGGTGAATGCCTTAAGCGATCCTGCGTTCAGTCTTGAGTTGTTTGGTTGGCTCCCTTCTGGTATTGGTTCCCTTTTTCCATCTGGATTGCAATTCCTATTTCTATTACTTCTTGGAATTCTTGTACTAGCCATAATATTTAAACTAATTGCTGTTTTCTTTACTCAGTGCTGTGAGACTGTCATGTGAGCTGGAGTAATGAAAGCTGAGGTGGTCGATTGATCTTATAACCTTGGACAAACTTCCTTTTTTGATAAGGACTATGCCTAAGAACTCATTTTACACTAATCTTTTCAAAGATCTTAAATTATTATCATTGTTACTGTACTTGTTCTATAATTGTGAATAGCGTAAATACAAGGAGTCATAAAAAGCAAATATACAATCTTTGTACAACAAGCTAAAATTAATCCAAAACACATGAAATGCTTCCTCTATTAATATATATATAGCTCTTTGCTTGTCCACTATATCCAATTAATTCCCCCCAAGGTGGACAAATGGGCAAATAAATGAGATAAAAGCCTGGCACCGAGGGACATGAGGGACCCAGGGCAGGCAGCAACCACTCTGGGGCCGAGGGACAATATTTTGATCATTCAATGCTTTCTATCAAAAGATTATAGATCAAAAGGGAGAAAAGTATAAATAAATGACAAGCAATAGGATATATTGGAGCATATGAAGAAACCATTTGAGGTAAAACAAATTTAGCCTGGGTTTGTTTTTCCAGAAGGGCCTGTCGCCTGCATTGTGTATCTGCTTTGCCATGTCCCAAAGAGAAGAGCAAATGCCCTTAAGATAAGGATTCAATTTCCCCCTCCTTGGCATTTCCTTAAGGATAAGCATTTCTCCCTAGGCTGGGATTTGACTGCTGCACTGATCCTGTGACCACCCAGCTGGAGACAACAGACCTGACACCAGCCAAGCCCTCCCCACTGTGTCCATCAATAGCTATTCTGGCAGGGCAATCTGGCAGGGCGATCTTGTGGCTATTGTGAAAGGGACATTGCAATCTGATGTGATACATGCTCTTTGATGGTATATAACCACTCTCTACACTCCATTTCTTTGGTGCCCTTCCTTCTTTAGGGAAAGAAGGCCCAGGGTCATGGTCCTCAAAAGTTGGCTCATAATAAACTCACCCCAATTTTGATTTATAGATTGATTATGGATTATTTACGTCGACATGTTTTACAAGTAATATCTTGAAAGGAAAAAACAAGAAAACAGCAGCCCTGCATTACACATGAAAGTTGTGCTCCCCCTGGAGGGAAAACGTGGATACAACATGGGTCGAGTACTTGATTTTATAATCCACTGGTGTCTTTCAAAAATATAGCTATTATTGTAAGAGTAAAGATATCCTTAAGAATATTGCCACAAAAAAGGTTTTCCCAGCTTCTTTTTGTCAGAGATGAGACCAACATCAGCCTGGGGCACTTGAAGAGGCATGGTGGACTCAGCTGAGGGTTATTTAATTACTATGAGATGATTAGCCAATAGCGAATAAGATGCAGAATGATTAAAAAGAGTTAAAGAGACATAAAGTTGGGAATAATTAAGCAAATAGTGCCTTCAAAATATCCTCTCATTATTTTTATAGCATTTTTTTTGAGGCATGACTAGGATAGTATGTTAGATTTTTCTAAATCCTTATCTCCAGGGCGTCTATTACTGAGTTCTTCATTAAATATGATAATGCCAAAGAAAACCTGGACAAAAGTATTCCATACTATCAACAAGGACAAAACATGTAGAACATTGCTCTATATATTAAGATTCCAGCTGTAATAGTTAAGATATATATTCATGTGTGTAAAATTATAATGATTTTCTATTTTTCTCGGGCCGTGAACCATGGTAAAATATATAATAATAAGCAGAAAACCTGAAGAACTAGATGATTTAAAACACCAGATGTTACAGCTTGGCCAATCAAGGTTGAAATAGATCAATTTAAATTTCACACCTTCTCCTTTCCTTGTAGCCAGTGAAGTGTCTGGAAGACCGAAAACACATAAAATTAATTGAGAGTTAAGAGTATTTGGAAGCAGTTGAGGTTAAGCCCTCAACAATGGTGGCCCTTACTTCTGGAGCCATTGACTCTTTGTCATAAGTGTATTGTATAGACGAGTTCTATTCTTAGATGATTTGTGTATGTTTCATAGAAGAGAGACAGGGTACACCGGTTCCTTTACTGTATTACCTCTTGCAATTCTTACAGTAATCCTTTAAAGTAACTATTATAATTCATATTTAACTGATAAAGAAAACCACGTTTAGGGGCCTGCCCAGTGGCACAAGCGGTTAAGCACGCACGCTCCGCTGTGCCAGCCCGGGGTTCGCCGGTTCTGATCCTGGGCACACACCAATGCACCGCTTGGCAAGCCATGCTGTGGTGGAGTCCCATATAAAGTGGAGGAAGATGGGCATAGATGTTAGCCTAGGGTCGGTCTTCCTCAGCAAAAAAAGATGAAGATTGGCAGAAGTTAGCACAGGGCATTTCTTCCTCAGAAAAAAAAATAAAAAAGACCATGTTTACAAAATTGATCAAGGGTAAGTGGGAAGATCTGAACATCAGTCTGTTGGGTTTTATGCCTCATATTTTCTCCACTGTGATAAAAATGGTACTTCAACATGGGTACTCACCATCTGACTATTTAATACCAGCTCCTGCCAACATCATTGGATGAGATGAGATGAGAAGTTTATTTCCAAAGTTATTCTATTATATTTAAACTATACTATTTATGAGTCAAATGTCAAGTCATATTTTAGAGGTATAGAGAACAACTGATTACTTCACCTACACATTTTTCAGTTTTATTATAACTTTCGTGTGCCACATTGTGTCAACTTTGTGTCAACTTTACCAACTTTAGTGCTTCACTGTTCTTTTTTTACAAAACTTACAATTTCATTTTCCATGTAAAGCACCTTGCTGTTGTCTTAGTCACTAGATGGCAGTTCTGTATGTCTGTAAATTACCACTGCAGCAGGAAACGAGAGGTCTTAAGCCAGTTTGCTCTGTACAAATGATGAACATAGGAGGATTCCTGGTCCATCAAGGTTGCCTGTGTTATTCCGTGGCCGTAACGGGGATGTCCAGGACTGCTTAGTCAGAGGCAGGAAGCAGAGTCAGAAAGCATCTTCTAAGTTCTCTTCAGATGTGAGTTCAGGCACTTATACTCTCACCTGAGCACACTGGAGTTTAATGAATGTGTTCTGACTCTTAATCTCTCCCTGTAGTTAATAAGTCTGAGAGCTCCATACCCCTAGAAAAAACACAAGACTCATAAAGCCTTTTCTCAACTAAACGGAATTGAGGGCTATGGTGTTGCCCGAGAGTCTGATGCTTAAAGCAAACGCACCTGGTGCTCATATGGAGGGAAAGAGCGTCAGCCACTCCTGGAGGGCTTTTATTGATGCTCCTATGGAATGAGCAAGTTTAAAATAAAACCACATTGCTTAAACCTCACTAACTGATTATTTTATATTCAAGTAATATGCTGTGAAAATCTGCTATGTCTAGAAAACTTTTTCATAAAACTGAAACAATTCTGTTTTTTATTCTCTGGTATTTGAAATACTATTAAAACTGTAAATCCTTTAACATTCTACAATATACAAACAGGCAAATATCAATTATATTCTCTAAAAATGTTTGCTCCCATGTTAAAGATTAATATATGGTAGCAAAACGGGTTACCACCCAGTTTTTAACTAAGTTTTTGCTTTTGAAATTACATATAAAAATTGTGTTTTGAAGTATTTTCCTAAAACTCAGCATTTTTCTGGTATAAATGGACTAGTTGATAGGTAAGTAGAATGAAATTTGATCTTTAAAACTCTAGCTTTGTGTAAGAATTGATAATATCAGACAGTTGAAAGTTGGGTCTCTCCACATTATGATATTTATTAATTGTGAATAGCCACATCTATTACGAAGTGCTGAATAATAAAAGAAACAATATCAGCACTCTCTTACCCCACATGTAGAGTTTATATGCAAATAAACTCTCAAAGGTCAGGAAAATGTTTATGATTTCAGCTAACTGGTAAAATACTATCTCATTCCAGTTTGAACCTCATTTGAAATTGACTTAAAACTCTTCTCTTAGGATCCTGCTCTGATCAGTGTGCCCTGGTCACCTCAATGCCTCATTTGATTGCAAACTTATCTGAGGAATTGAATATTCTTTTCCATTTGATCTCTTTAAGGTATCTGTGATAGTGCTTTTTATACAATGACCACTTGGTAAAATTTATTATTAGTTTCAGAAACACCCTGGGCCGGCCTTGTGGCTTAGTGGTTAAGTGTGCGCGTTACGCTACTGGCAGCCTGAGTTCGGATCTCAGGCGCGCACTGACGTACCGCTTCTCTGGCCATGCTGAGGCTGCATCCCACATACAGCACTTAGAAGGATGTGCAACTATGACATACAACTATCTAGTGGGGCTTTGGGGGAAAAAAAAGGAGGAGGATTCGCAATAGATGTTAGCTCAGATCCGATCATCCTCAGCAAAAAAAAGAGGAGGATTAGCATGGATGTTAGCTCAGGGTTGATCTTCCTCACACACACACAGAAAAGAAACATCTTTATTTAGGAACAAACCAAGGAAACAGATGTGAGGAATGTGGGGTAGCCTAGTTGATGGTGCTTGAGGGATTCTTCACGTGAGTCTCAGCATAGAAAAGTTTAAAGAGTAAAGCAGCGTTGGTCAGATCAAAAGTGTGGGGTGAACATAATTCTGAAGGAATAATGATAGAGACGTAAAAACAAGAAGCCACTTGAATTGCATTGGAAGGTATTAGACACATCAAAGGGCTGGGACAAACACCTTGTTTAATGTAAGTTCTTTCTTAACTAGAAGGCAAAAAGTAATATGAAGTTACATTGTAATTATAAACCACAAAACATCAATTCACAAGACAAGTAAACAACTAAAGTAGAAACTAGTGTGAGAAAAATAGAGGTTAAAGGAGAGATGGAGAGAGATGGTTGGGGTCAGAAAACATGGCTTAGTCATCCTTGAAGTCTCCCTCAGACTCTGATCATTCTCAGTGCTCAGTAAACACTTTGAGCCCATGAGCCTGGGGAGGGGCAAAGTGAGAGGTGGTTGGGAAGGGAGACAATGCAAGGATACCCTTGTGGAGACACTGACATTGAAAATCAGTGACATTTTGCCAAGGTGTTTACCATAACATATTAAGGATTATTCTGGAAAGTTAAGGATTTTTCTGGAATGTACATTTTCATTTTATGGAAACTCCACCTAGTCCAGAGAACGACTGAGACATTTCAGCTTTAGAAATAAAGAGAGGGGCCAGCCCTGTGGCACAGCGGTAGAGTGCGCGTGCTTCACTGTGGCAGCCCCGGTTCACAGGTTCGGATCCTGGTGCGCACCGACATACCGCTTGTCAAACAATGCTGTGGTAACAGCCCATATAAATTAGAGGAAGAGGGGCACAGATGTTAATCCAGGGCCAATCTTCCTCAGCAAAAAGAGGAAGGTTGGCATCAGAAGTTATCTCAAGGCTGATCTTCCTCACAAAAAAGGAAAGAAAAGGAAATAATGAGAAAGTTTTCTGTCAGTTTTAAGAATGAAAACCAGTTAGCATCTGGAAAACAGTTGCAATTTGAGATGAGAATGCGGAGAAAGAATTAGATGTCACACATTGTTTTTGCTTTTCTCTAGGGCAGTAAGGCTTGCAGGGGGAATGAAGTTCCATCTTTGCTCTATTGAGTTTGAGAAGATGTAAAATTCATTTGTTCTGGGCAACACTGTTGACCTGTGGGGAAAGACAAATGGTTCAAGCAATCTAAAGGAATAACCTATATGTGCAAGGTATTTGTGGTAGGTATTGAAGGAACTACAAAGAATTATAAGGTTCCAAGCTCGTCCACATACATGACATGGTTTGCAAGATGTAACCTGATTCTGTGAAGGTATTTAGTGTATGTTGTATTAGAGAACCTAAAAAAAATGGGAATGTTATCGAGAAATTGTAATTAAGGACTGCTTCTTAGGAGAGGTGGACTACATCAAGTCCTCAAAGGGACCACTTTTGGGCAGGTGGAGGGAAGAAAGAGTGAGGATTTCAGATGGGGGAAGAGGGGAAAGGTACAGATGTAGAAAGGAACATGGCATTTGGGCATGGGGGTGGGGAGGCCATGACAGGCACAGTCTTCCCATGACTGAGAGGCAGCTCAGTTTCCTTCTCCAGGAGCCCAGCACTGCTTCCCACCTCCTGGCCTCCTCCACCTGTAGACTCCCCATCTGAGCCAAGGCCTATCTTATCTGGATCGCTGCCTAGTCTCCCAACAGATCCCTTTACTTCCAGTCTTAATTTCTTCTAGTCTTTCCTCCACAATGCCTCCAGAGTTACCTTCAAGAATCCAAATTTGTTTAAATGTGACATCTGCTTATACTATTTCAATGACTGCTCAGAGCATTGGAGAGAACATTCAGACTCCTGAGCTGGACATGCAGGCTTTCCCTTGCTGTCCTCATCTTTAGCCTCATCACCCACTGTTTCCTACATGTTTGCTTTGTTCCAGCCTTAAAAATACCCCCATTGTCTGAAAGCTTTAGCATCCTTTATATCTGTCTTTTTATATGTGTTTCTTCTGCACTCCTACCCCTTTGTTTAATCAATTTAATTCCTATTTCTTAATCTAAACTCATGTCAAATGTTCCTTCCTCTTGGACACTTTTCCTGACACGTCTCGTCTCCATCTAGAGACCCCATTTGATGTCCCCACGTTGGAACCCTGTACTTATCTACTTTTCCAGAACTGTTGTTTTATTCATGTCTCACAGACAGTGAGCTCCTTAAAGCTGAGACTATACTTCTTGATAAATAAATGGCAAGCAGTAGGATACATTGGAGAATATGAGGAAGCCATTTGGTGTAAAAAATTGGGACTGACCAAGTTTTTTTTTTTTTTTTTCCAAAAGGGGCCTTTAGCCTCTGTTCATCTATTGTACCTCCACTTTAAGCAATTAACATGTCCCAAAGACAAGAACAATGCCCTTAAGGTGTAAATGCAACATCCCCTACATTGGCGTTTCCTTAAGGATAAGCATTTCTCCCTAGGCTAGGATTTGATTGCTGTGCTCATCCTGTGACCACCCAACTAGAGACAACAGCCTCGCCCATGGAGACAGCAGACCTGATACCCACTGTGTCTATCAATCGACGTGCTGACAGGTCAATGTCAAGGCTATTTTAAAAGGGACATTGCAATCACATGTGATACATGCTCTTTGATAGTATATAACCACTGTGTACACCCAACTTCTTCGGAGTGCTCCATTTCCTCATGAAAGGACTCTTCCAGGCTATAGGGCCTTCAAAGTTTTGCTCATGATAAACTCACCTGAATTTTGATTTATAGATTGGTTATGGGTTATTTGCATCGACATTTCTTGGCGTAGTTGCAGCAGGATTTCAGAGAAATCCACCGGAGACCACCTCGAATCTACACTGAACCGACACTTGGTACCACAGGGACACTTTGAGCCCCACCCAGATCACTGTGTTTTTCAGGTGACCCTGGTGAGTTCTCTTGAATCCCGGACCTCTTTATTTTAAGTTGATGGTCCAAGAGTTTATTTGAGCTATTTTAAGCTCTTGAGACTAGAGGCTTTGAAGGGTACCGGTACATTTCCTAGGTGGAGAAAAACCTAGGGGGAATTTCCTAGGCCAAGGGAGCTTAGGGGAAGCTTGGAGTAAACTGGGTTGGTTGTCCTTTTAGTATGGCTTTAAAATTGGAAAGAATTATGTTTATAAGGTCTGAACAAAACTGCTTGAGAGTCTGAACTTGTTCATCTATGAAGAAAAGGGACATTGCTCCTCCCGGCCGAAAATGCGTTTTACAGGTGACTGAAAAACCTCAGTAGGAGTGTCAGAGGTGAACCTCACGACGTATAGCTGTCCTATAGGGCGTTCCACTATCATTCACCTTAATTAATTATAGATTTGTCCAGGGATGCGCACATGAGGGTTGGTCACCCGCGCTCCAAACCCCCACGGTGGTCCTAGACTGCCAGCGGGAGAAACTGAGACATGTAAGAGAGTGATTACGACATTCCTTTAGGGAATAACACTCAAAGCAGCACACTTGTGACCCACTACACAGTTCGAGAAGTTGTTCAGACTTTAGAAAAAACAAACGAACAAACAGAACTAAAAATGGGAAACCATGCTTCAAAAGCCTTCTGGCTTCCAGATGGACAACCCCCGACGGGGACTCCAGCTGGTTTCACGTATAATGCATACGGAAACAATGCTTGCAAGTATTTAACTAAATGGGAAAGGTTAACTAAGGATGACTTAGGTCGTAAATGGCCAAAATCTGGAAAGTTTGACCTCTGAAAACTACTGTATTTGCTCGCCCATGTTGAAAAAGCCGGCAATAAAACCAAAACCAAAGAAGGGGAAGCCTATTACGATTGTTTAGAAGCTTCAAAGTGTAATAATGATAAAATAACTTCTTTACAGGAGACTAACTGTAAACTGACTGAGACTATTTCTGAATTAAAGAGAAAGAAGTCAGAATCTGTCCACCCCCTTCACCTCCTCTACCTCCTCCACCGCCGCCGCTTTCAGCACCTGAGCTCATCTCCTTCTCCCTCAGCACCCATGTATCCTTTCCTTTCTGAGCTTCCATACCCTGACCTATCCACTTCACCTCCTCCTCCCTCACCTCTTCCTCCCTCACCTTCTCCTCCTCCTTCACCTCCTCCTCCTCCCTCACCTCCTCCTCCTCCTTCACCTCCTCCTCCTCCCTCCTCCTCCTCCTCCCTCCTCCCCTCACCTCCTCCTCCCTCCTCCTCCTCCTCCCCTCACCTCCTCCTCCCTCACCTCCTCCTCCTCCCTCACCTCCTCCTCCTCCCTCACCTCCTCCTCCCTCACCTCCTCCTCCCTCTCCTCCTCCTCCTCCTCCTCCTCCTCCCTCACCTCCTCCTCCTCCTCACCTCCTCCCTCTCCTCCTCCTCCTCCCTCACCTCCTCCTCCTCCTCCCCTCACCTCCTCCTCCTCCCTCACCTTCTCCTCCTCCCTCACCTCCTCCCTCTCCTCCTCCCTCTCCTCCTCCTCCTCCCCCTCACCTCTTCCTCCTCCCTCACCTCCTCCTCCCTCTCCTCCTCCTCCCTCACCTATTCCTCCTCCTTCACCTCCCTCAACTCCTCGTTCTCCTCCTTCACCTCCTCCTCCCTCAACTCCTCCTCCTCACGTCCTCCTCCTCCCTCACTTCCTCCTCCTCCTTAACATTCCCTTCCTCCTCCACCCCTAGAGAAAACAAGGAGTAACCCTCAGGGAGCAGGTACTGAAAGTCCTAAAGTTATAGTGGATCCTTTTAAGGAGAAACCTATTACTGGGTGAGGTGAGCCTGCTCTTGTGTATACTCTTTGGACTAGAAGTGAATTTAAGAATTTGACGAAGGACTTCCCAGACCCTTTGCAAGATCCTTTAGGGTTTGCTCAAGAATTTGATTTTATTGTTAGAACATAAGCACAGGATATTCAGATTTATATCAGCTTGTGCATTTGCTGGTGTCTGAGAACAAAGCAAATGGATGGATAAAAGAGGCAGATTGGAGAGACCCCCTGGAGGATTTCCATAAGCATGAGCCTCACCACTTTAAGGAGTGTAGGGATATTGATCGAAACTTAAAGCCATTCCAGTAGTTTTTCCCAAGAAGATAGATTGGGCTAAAGTCCATCAATGTAAGCATAGACCCGAGGAATCTATCTTTGATTATTTTGAAAGGCTTCAGAAAACCTTCAAACAGCACTCTTGGATGGCTCCTGAATGTTTTGAGGATCATTAAAATGATTCAATTTTCAATTCAATTTCCTTAGAAGGATTAGATGAGGAATTAGCAAAGTTAGTTAAGAGACATGAACTGGATTGGACTTTAATGCACACTAGTGCTCTTGTCACTATTGCAGATAAACTATCTAAAACCCTCCAGAAAAAAAAGGCCACTAAGGTTATGAGTATACAGCTACAACAGCTTAGTGGCCCAATAGATGCCATCCTTTGAAAATCTAACCAGAAACAAAATCACCGTGTCTGTTACTATTGCAAAAAGCCTGGTCATTTCAAACAAGACTGCCATAAACTCAAATGGGATTTAGGGAGTGACAGCAATAAACAGGAATAGGGCTGTTCCAAGGATTACTAGAGGGCATTTCCTCTCCTCCTCACAATGCCTTAGGGGAAATTGAGATAACTATTGGAGGGGAAACTTTAAAGGTTCTTGTAGATACCGGGGCTACCTTATCTGTCTTCAACCCTACCCTTATTCATTGCCCTCTCCCTCGGAGTAAACGGACAGTTCATATGGTAGGGTTTTAGAATTTTCCAATGCAGGTTTTTAAATCAGAACCAATAATTTTTCAATTAAGAACCATCACAGGAAAAAATGTGTTTCTCCTGGTTAAATGTGCTCCAATTCATTTGATTGGACGAGATCTTCTAGAAGCATACAACGTCCATATTGCCTTTTCATGAAAGGGCGAAATGCTTCTAGATTCAGAAAATCGGGATGCTGACCAGACTGTAATTGCTGAAAGGTTGATGATTGTGAAATCAATGACTCAAATAAAAGAGAAAACTGATGACCTGTTATTACAAGTGCCTAGAGAATTATTGTCATCATCCTCTTCAGATATTGGGAAAATTAAATCAGCCACGCCTATTAAGGTGACTGTTGACAATTCTAAGCCTCTATCTAATATTCGGCAATATCCACTTAGACCAGAGGCGTTAAATGGGATAAGCCCTATCATTCAGGATTTCTTGAAAAGAGATTTATAATTCCTTGTACTAGTCCCTGTAATACACCTATCTTGCCTGTAAAAAAGCCGAATGGGAAAGGCTGAAGATTTGTTCAAGACCCGAGAGCTATAAATAACCTCATGATTCCCCGACATCCTGTGGTTTCTAACCCACACACTTTGCTCTCGGCCATTCCAACTAACAGCAGCTATTTCTCAGTCACTGATTTATGCAGTGCCTTCTTCAGCATTCCCGTAGAAAAGAATAGTCAATATCTTTTTGCCTTCACGTGGGAAGATCGCCAGGATACCTGGACAGTGATGCCACAGAGCTACACTGAGACGCCCACTTATTTTTCCCGGATAAGCCAGGCTGATTTAGTGAATATAGAATTCCCTAATGACTCCATTTTAATTCAATATGTGGATGATTTCTCTTGTGTTCAAACACTAATTTGGATTCTCAGAAGGACACAATTTATCTGTTGCAACAGTTAGCATCTAAGGGGCATAAAATGTCCAAGGACAAATTACACTTTTGCCTGCCTGTTGTAAAATATCTAGGACACTTGATATCTAAGGATGGACCGTTGATTGATTCTGAAAGGATTAAAGGAATCCTGGCTTTTTCTCTCCCTAAGACAAAGAAACTGTTAAGAAGATTCCTAGGACTAACTGGATGTTGCAGGAACTGGGTACCTAACTTTTCACTTATTGCCCAGCCCTTATATACATTACTAAAGTCTGACCAGCCTGATGTAATTGAATGGACACCAGAAGGAGAGAAGGCAGTAACTACCTTCAAGTCTGTTTTGGCCCAAGCACCAGCCTTAGGACATCCTAATTACAGTTTGCCATTTTTCCTCTTTGTACGTGAAGATAAAGGAAATGCCTTAGGTATCTTAACTCAAAAACACGGAGGTCGACATCGACCTATAGGGTATTATAGTCAGCAGTTAGACTCAGTGGCAAAAGGGCTTCCACCTTATATGAGAGCCATTTCAGCAGCAGCGCTCTTATGCAAGACCACTGAAGAAATAGTGATGGGGTCTCCTTTGACTATCTATGTTCCTCACTCAGTCTAATCTCTCCTAAAATCTCATCACACTCAGCATTACTCTGTCAGCTGACTAGCCTCCTATGAAGTTCTGTTGCTCTCTGCTCCTAATATTACCTTAGCCCGGTGTAATAATCTTAACCCTGCAACTTTACTTCCAGCATCACAAGAAGAAGATGCCCACTACTACATTTATTAACTAATTACTACCTACTCTTAGGAATGATTTGCAAGAAACTCCCATTGATAATGCTGATCTAATTTGGTTTACAGATGGATCTTACTCAAAGGATGAACAAGGGTGTTATCGGGCTGGATATGCAGTAACGTCCTCAGTAGATGTAATTTACCAGAGATAAAGTCAGCACAGCAAGCTGAGTCAATTGCTTTAACTCGAGCTTGTCAATTGGCCAGAGACCAGGTAGCAAATATCGACACTGACAGTTGTTATGCTTTCGGAGTAGCACATGACTTTGGAATGCTGTGGAAACAACGAGGGTTTTTAACCTCTTCAGATCAGCCTATAAAGACGGAGAAACAGGTTGCAGAATTGTTACATTCTATACAGCTGCCGAGACAACTAGCGATTATTAAAATACTAGGGCATTCCAGATCTGATACTTTGGAAGCTAAAGGAAACAGGCTTGCTGATGTAGCTGCTAAACAAGCAGCCTTGAAGGCTCGCCCTACCCAGCCTCGAGAATGCCTGCTGCTTCCTAGTAACTCTGCTAACCCAGTAAAAGACTTCCTTCTACAGGTGTAAGAAGTGGCCACGTAAGAAGAAAAACAGATATGGCAGTCAAAAGGGGGAATTTTAGACCCCCCCTCACAGATGTGGTTTGGGCCCAATAGGAAACCCATAGTACCTGTTGGAGCACAATTGCCCCTGCTCCAACATATACACCAACTAACCCACTGGGCACCTGAAAAGATGATTTTATGGGGAAAACAATACTTTTGGAAACTTTCTCCCACAGTGGCCCATAAAACTTATACTCGTTGTGTTATATGCCCAAAGTATAATCCAGGGAAACCAATTCATGGGTCACAAGGTCAATTTCCCCTTCTTAAGGGACCCTTTGAGGTATGGCAATTGGACTTTGTCTAAATGCCACCATCTCAAGGATATAAATACATCTTGGTAATAATCTGTATGTTCTCACATTGGGTTGAGGCCCTTCCTTGCAGAAGAGCAACGGCTCTAACAGTAGGGAAATTACTATGAGAGAGAATAATTCCTGCTTGAGGAATTCCTACCGAGTTACATAGTGACAAGGGAACTCATTTCACCTGACAAATAATTAAATCTCTTTGTAATATTTGGCCAATAATGCAACATTTCCACTGTGCTTACCATCTCCAATCCTCAGGATTGGTGGAAAGAACTAATAGCACGATCAAACTTCAATTGGCTTTCCTTCATTAAGTAGTAGATAATAACAACAATAAACAAACACATAGGGACAGAGATTGGATTGGTGGTTACCAGAGGGGAAGGGGGGAGGAAGGAGGGTGAAAGGGATAATTCGGTACATGTGTGTGGTGATGGGTTGTAATTAGTATTTTGGTGGTGAACATGATGTAATCTATGCAGAAATAGAAGTACAATTATGTACACCTGAAACTTTTACAATGTTATAAACCAATGTTACTGCAATAAACAAAAAATTAAAAAAAAAAAACTTCAATTGGCAAAGGTTTCAGAAGCATTTAATCTCTCATGGCCAAAAGCTCTTCCTCTAGTTCTCCTCAGTCTTAGATCTACATCCTTTGGTAAACATCAACTGTCTCCTTTCGAAATAATAGCTGGACGACCTATGCAATTAGATGAAGAAATGTATGAACCAACTTTACTTAAAGGAGATATTTTACATTATTATCAAGGTCTCATTGAGGCTCTTAAAAAAAATGAGAAATTGGTAGCTAATTCTTTTCACAGTAAGCTCCCGGGAGACGAAGATTTTAAGGATCATGGATTACAACCTGGAGATTTTGTTTATTGGAAGACATACCCGATAAAGGACTCTTTGCAGCCCCTTTGGAAAGGACCATATCAGGTGTTTTTAACCAATCCATGTGCTGCAAAATTAAAAGGCGTAGACTCATGGATTCACATTTCTCATTTAAAAAATCTTCTCCACCTGAATGGACTTCAACTCCAGTCTCTGACACCCAACTTCGACTGATCAAGACGAATATCTCCAAACCAGGATGAGAAGAAGATGACATCTGTTGCAGACAGCTGTCCCGAGACTCTGGACCAGGCCTGTAGTCCTAACCTTATATCTCCTCATTTAAACCCTTGTAGTGTTTAAGCTTTATGTAATTGCTAAAATAATCAATTTCTAGATTGCCTTACCATTTTCCTACACCTATGCTTTACCCTTCAACTTTATAAGATAGATTAGAACATAATTACAAAACCAGTGAATTAGAAAAATGATTCCAACACATCACCATGCCCAGGTAAGCTGTAACACAGGGAGGTGGTATTTCTTTGGAGAATAAGATGCATTTTAAATTTTAGGAAAAAGTAGTTCAGCTTCTGTTTCATCGTAAGGATTTCAGAGATGCCATTTTAGCTCTCTGCATGTGAAGCTCTTTTGTCCACAATATGTTCTTCTTTAGAGAGCCCTTGGTAAGTTATTTACCACTTACCACATGTTCTGAGAGTCCCTTCTTTCTTGAAATCCCCTTTCAAACTTGAATACGTACTTTATTTTGGTGCACAGTCTCCTCTATTTAAAATCTGGATTTCTCTTCCTATAAGATCATGTATGGTACATGCAGCCTTACTGTAAATTTGGAATGCTATTGGTTTGTTCAAAAACCTTAGAATGTTGTAGAATTTAGAACCAGATAAATAGAGAATTTATAAGCTTCTGTGTAGGATTCATATTTTTCAGATGTCTAGAGGTATCCCAACTTGCCAGTAATGTGGCCTTAGATTTAGCAGAACTTGAAAATCTGAATATAGTAGAAAATGAATTACATCTCTCATATTAACATTTACAAAATAAATGATCACAATGTTAACTTACCAATAAACACTTTCTATATTCTAGGCTCTGAAAGGCTCTTGCTTACATAATAAACGTGACAAAGTTTCAAAGAGGAGCCAATTAACTTTTCAGCAAAAGCTTTACTTGAGCGTATCTTGGCTTCTTTTTTGACAGTTTTAGCCTTAATGTTACCATAATGTTTTCTTTTGCTGGAAATCAGATAATCTTGTATTTGGTGAACATTTTCATTTTTTTTTATTTATTTTTTATTTTTATTTATTTATTTATTTATGTATTTTTCCCCCCAAAGCCCCAGTAGATAGTTGTAGGTCATAGCTGCACATCCTTCTAGTTGCTCTATGTGGGACGCAGCCTCAGCATGGCCAGAGAAGCGGTGCGTCGGGGCGCGCCCGGGATCCGAACCCAGGCCACCAGCAGCGGAGCGCGAGCACTTAACCGCTAAGCCACGGGGCCGGCCCAACATGTTCATTTTTAACGGCCGCTTGTATTTTATGATATGCACGTGTTCAAACAATCTATAAGAACGAACCATTACCACCCACATATAAGATTATATAGGAATGGAAGAATTTTGGTTGACTTATTGTATATAATTGTTCAGCCAAAGCAGATGACAGACTCTACCACTTACAATGATTTAGGGGTTTGAAGCAGTATTTTTTAATACAAATAATCTCAAAATTGGTAATATATAAAGTATATTACTTACTGTGTTAACTAACCAAAATAATTAAATTTGTTATCTTTCCTCCATATATAAGGATGCACCCATTATATAGATACTGTACAAAATTGCAAAGATCAATTTTTTTCCTTTTCAAAATGTATTTATTTTAATTTTTAATAGTGAGAACCTTAGTGTTGGGTAAACTGCTGCACAACTGCTGGAAATGATGAGAGTCTTTTTGAAAAGCGTAGAAGTCTAAAGATAACGAAAAGTACATTTCTCCCATGTCAAGTCCCTTGAGGATCTGATAGGCCTCTGTCTAGTTGTACCCTGAAGAGATGAAGATTAAGTACCAGCACAGGACACAAGGGAACAGGTTCCCAACTTGAGGCCTTCACATGGACCACAAAGTGCCCGGCAGATGCTTGAGAATTAAATATGGGCCTTTTCCATGGATGGGCCCTGAGAGGAGGATTTTCCTTAAATGACCAGAGAATAGACAACCTTTTTTCCTGATAATAAGTAATACTTATCATGTAAATTTCTTTATAAATCTCTGAATAAAATAAAAAAATGTAATCCGTATAGAAATCAACTCTTACTGACAAGCCCTACAGCCTTCTCTAGAGAGCTCAACAGAAAATGTCTCAGCTGACTGTGAATTAGTCTTCTCTGAAAGCCAGCCAACCCTTCACTGATAGCCCTGGATAAGGAAGGCCAGATACAATTCTTTGAAGATGTTTAGCTGAATTCAGAACCAAAAATCCTACCTCCAGTTGGCTCCTCTGTGAGAATGGATGGCTGGCTTTATTTCACAGGCTGGGCAGTTAAGGTTTCAGATGAGCTTAATTGCTCTGTTCCCCACGTATGGAAAAGGAGGTTTAGGGCTGATTTTGCAGGTAAAGATAGGGTCATAGAGGGGAATAAAGATTTCAGCAAATTGGTTTTTTGTTCTCTACAGTGGAAATAATTTAAGAAGCAGATAGTCTCTCACTCCAACTTCTCTTCCCTGTTCTCTATTTGTAATATCGCTGTAAAAATTCTTTCTATAAAAATTTCAGTCTTTTTTCTTTGCAATCTGTTTATTATCATCTTTATGAATTCTCTGACTTCATCACCTTCTTGGCACCACAACGCTAGCCATTGAGATATTATTATAGATTCAGTTTTGCAATTTCATCCTCTTATCTCTATTTCCTCTGCCATCTCTTGGTTTTAGTTCTTATTGTATCTTATGCTTGAAAACATTTGAAGCTTACAGAGTATATCAGTTCCTTATTTTCTCAACTTTTTATTATCTAAGAAGTGCCTTCAACTGTCATTTTTTTAAAAAAAGAAGTGAAATATATAACAGAACAATATATTGTAATAAATTGACCACTTATAAAATTAAGTTCAACCTGAAATCCCTCCCCACTTAACAGAGACCATCTTTTATAATTCACCATGCTTTAGTTTAGGTAGGGTCAGTTTATCAATGATTTTTGGATGTTTTAAACCACATGAGATAAGTACAGTGTAAAGTAAAATTGTTAATCTTGCAGAAGTTGGAGAATTTCCTGATGGTTAAAGAACATCATGGTGGAGAACCTGAATCATATGGAAAGTAGTTGGTTAATTAGCACCTGACAGAGTTTGTTAATTTGGTAAGGATGACGATAAGACATTTGGAAAAGATAATTTTGCATATCAGAGTATTGTCAGAGGCCACTGGGAAAATTCATAATTTTCTCAAATTCTACCAAAAATGACCATTTTTTCGTAAATGATGTCATACATGATGGCATCATATACTTCTATTAGAAAATTTGCAATGAAGAAAATTAACACTTGAGTCACTTTAATTCTAACAATTTGTTTATGCTTACTATTAGGTTAAAAAAACTTTTTAGAAATAAAGTGATAAGTGATGTACTTGCTTAATTTTTAATATTTTAGAAAAAAACTTTTTCACACAAAAAATATTTATTCGTATTTATTTTATGTTGAATTTATTCCTGGGCCCAAAGACTTTCTTTTAATTAACTAACACCAATTCCTTCAAACTATTCCAAAAAGTTGAAGAGGAGAGAATACTGCTAAAGTCATCCTAGTGTGTTAGCACTACCCTGATATCAAAGCCAAAAACACTAAGAGAAAAGAAAACATGTCAATACCTATGATGAATATTTATACAAAAATCCTCAATAAAATAGTAACAAACCAAATTAAGCAGCATAGTAAAAGGATTTTACATTATTTTTAAGTGAGATTTATTCTTGGAATGCTAGGATGTTTCAATATATGAAAATGAATCAATGTAATAAACCACATTAACAGAATGAAGGAAAAAAACACATGATCATCTCAATGGATGCAGAAAAAGCAGTTGACAAAACTAAACATTGGTTCATGTTAAAAACACTAAAAAACTCGCAGAGTAAAAGGTAGGTACTTCAACATAATAAAAGCCACATATAGAAATCCACAGAGAATATCGTATTCAAGTCTTAAACAAGACTGAAAGCTTTTCCTCTAAGATAAGGAACAAGGCAAGAATGCCCACTTTCACCACTTATATTCAACATGGTATTAGAAGTTCTAGCCAAAGCAATTAGGCAAGAAAAAGAAAGAAATAGCATCCAAATTGGAAAGGAAGAAGTAATATTATATTTGTTTACACATAATATCTTATATGTTGGAACCCCTAAAAATTCCACAAAAAAATAGCTATAACTAATAAATTCTGCAGAGTAGTGGGACACAAAATCAACACTCGAAAATTAGTTGTTCTTCTATACATTAATAATAAGTAATTTAAAAAAGAAATTTAAAAATTTTACATTTTTATTTACAATAACATCTAAAAGAGTAAAAGACTTAAGAATCAACTTACTCAAAGAGGTAAAAATTCCAATGATTTTTTTTTTGCAAAAATAGAAAAATCTATCCTAAAATTCATATGGACTCTCAAGGGACCCTTAATAGCCAAAACAATCTAGAAAATGAAGAAGAAACTTGGAGAACTCACACTTCCTGATTTCAAAACTTACTACAAAGTAATCAAAACAGTGTGGTACTGGCATAAATACACACAATATACTAATGAAGTAGTATAGAGAGACCTCAAATAAACCCTTGCATATATGGTCAAATGATTTTTGACAAGGGTGCAAAGACCACTCATTGGAGAAAGGATAAGTTTTTCAACAAATGGTGGCTGGGAAAACTGGATACCCACATGCAAAAGAATGAGGTTGGCCCCTTACCCTACATCATATACAAAAATTACCTCAAAATGGATCAAAGATCTAAATTTTCGAGTTGAAGCTATAAAATGCTTAGAAGAAAACATAGGGTAAAATCTGCATGTCATTGGGTCCAAATGCCATTGCTACCAATGATTTCTTTAATATGACACCAAAGACATAATCAACAAAAAAAATAACAAATTGGACTTCATCAAAAATGCAAAAGTTTTCTGTATCACAAGATACTATCAACAGAGTAAAAAGGCAACCCACAGAATGGTTGAAAATATTTGTAAATCACATATCAGATAAGGGATTAATAGCTAGAATATATAAAGAACTCCTACAACTCAACAATAAAAACAAACCAATTTAAAAGTGCACAAAGAACTTGAATAGACATTTCACCAAAGAAAATATAAAATGTCCAGTAAACACATGAAAACATGCTCAACATCACTAAGTATCTGAAAATGCAAAATAAAGCCACAGTGAGATATATCTTTACACCCATTAGGATAGTTACTATCACAAAATCAGAAAATAACAAGTGTTGGCAAGGATGTTAAGAAATTGGAACCCCTGTGCTCTGACGGTGATAATATAAAACTGTGGAAAACAATATGGCAGTTCCTTCAAAAACTAAAAATAAAATTACCATATAATCTAGAAATTCCACTTAGGAGTTCTGAAATAATAGAAAATATATTTATTTGTCTCTGCCTACAGTTCCTGGCACAGAGCTCCTAAAACACTTGTAATTTCCTACATGATAAGAACACTAGGAGTATCTCTTGTTCTAATGTTTGTCTTTGACCCCATCTGTGACACAGAGCTCCTAAAACCCTTGTAATTTCCCAAGTGATAAGAACACTAGGAGAATCATTTGTTCTATTGAGGCAATTTGAGTAGGCTTCAGGATGGGGGCTGGTCACCAGAAAGACCAAGCCCTAATTAAAAGGTTGGAAATTTTAGCCCTACCACTTATCCTCCAGAGAGGGGATAGGGGCTGGAGACTGAATTAATAATTGATCATGCCTGCATGAGGGATCCTCATAAAAATCCCAATAGAAGAAGGTTCAGAGAACTTCCAGGTTGGCAATGACAAAGAATGCTTGGAGAGTAGTGAACCTGGAGATGGCATGAAAGCTCTGTGCCCCTTCTCACATACCTTTCCTTATGCACCACTTCCATCAGGCTGTTCTTGAGTTATATCCTTTTATAATAAACTGGTGATGTAGTAAATGTTTCTCTGAGATTTGTGAACCACTCTAGGAAATTAATCAAACCCAAGGAGGAGGTTGTGGGAATCTTTGATTTATAGCCAGTTAGTCAAAATATAGGTAACAGCCTGGGCTTGTAACTGACATCTGAAGTTGAGGTGAGGTTGGGTGAGTGTGCAGTCTTATAGGACTGAGCCCTCAACCTGTGGAATCTGATGTATCTCTGTGTTGACAGCATCAAATTGAGTTGAGTTACCTGACACCAGCTGGCATTCCAAGAATTGCTTGTTGGAGGTGTGGGGAACCCTCCCACACGTCAAAAAATGAATCTCTGAACACCATTTATGGGTATACACCCAACAGAATTGAATGCAGAGGTATAAAGACATATATTTACATCTATGTTCTTAACAGTGTTATTCAAAATAACCAGAAGCTGGAAGCAAGCCAGGTGTCATCAACAGTTTTTTTGACTTGACAAAAAAAAAAAAAAATGTGGTTTATACACACAGTGGACTACCATTCACCCTTAAAAAGGAAGGAATTCTGACACATGCTATGACATAGATGAACCTTGAGGATTTTATGCTAAGTGAAATAAAGCCGGCCACAAAAGGGAAAATATTGTATGATTCCACTGATATAAGGTACTTAGAGTAGTCAAATTCATAGGAATAGAAAGGACAATGGTGCTTCCCAGGGGCAAGAGGAAGGGATAACAGGAAGTTGTTGCTTAATGTGCACAGAGTTTCAATGCAAGGTGAAAATAGTTCTGTGGATGGTTGGAGGTTATCACTACACAATAATGTGAATGTACTGAATGTCACTGAACTGTACACTTAAAAATGGTTAAAATGGTCAATTTTATGTTATGCATATTTTATGACCATTAAAAATATTAATTATTTTCAACAAATGAACAAACACTAGCTACATGCAATAACATGGATGAATATCACAACCATAATGCTGCATAAAAGAAATTATATTCAAAAGGCTATATGTTTTATAATTCCATTTATATAAAATCCAATAAAGAAACAAAACCGAGGTCTGGCTTCCAGTAATGGTGGAGTAGCATGTTGATCTAACACTCTCACAGATAACAACGATAAAATCTGCATGAAATATTATATATATTTATATAGAATCATGTATCTATATGTAATACACATACAATAAATATGTATATGTGTGTATGTATAAATCTCTTCCAAAAGCAAGCAGAACTGAGAGGGAGTCTTCCCTTGAATGATGAGAATTGCACCAGGAGATATTTGCAAGCTTGAGTCTTTTGCCTCAAAGCATTCCAAAATCTGTACATGGCCCAGACAGGGGCAAAACTACAGTCTTACTTGTAATGTTACAGGATGTATTTTGGGGCTGACAGAGTAGCTGGAAAGTTAGGGGAGAAATTCTGGAAGGGAGGGAGCCAAGGAGGGAGGAAAATCACAAAATATGCATGTAAGTCTCCCCTCTACAGACACCAATTTGGCAGATATTTGAACAACACACATGCAGGGTAGGTTCCCAAGGGCCTAGTGTAAAACCAGCAGTGGGACGATGAATGAACTGAATGAGGATTTCAGCTATGCTCACTGTGAAGGAGATAGGATTGTAGTTTCTGTCCAGCCAAGTTAAATCCCTGCTAGAAAAATAATAACACTCTTCAAAGGAATACAATAGAATCCAGAGTCTCTATAACTATCATTCATGGTTTCCAGCACACAATTTAAAAAATCATGAGATTTGAAGAAATAGGAAAATGTAATCCATATATGACCAAAAGCAGGCAGTAGAAACTATCCCAAAGGTGTTGCAATTAGCAGACAAGGATAAGAAAGCAGCTATTATAAAGATGATCATGATGGCAACGAAAAATATTCTCATAATTAATGAACAGATGTGGAAACTCAGCAGAGAAATGGAAATAATAAAAACAAACCAAATAGGAAGATGAAATAAAAAAATAATTTTGAGTTTACCAGTAGATTAGAAACAGTAAAAGAAACATAAAGACAGAGCAATAGAAATTATTTAGTCTGAAGAAAAGAATGTAAAAATTTTGAAGAAAAATGAAGAAATCTTACAACCTGTGAGATGATTGAGTCCTCAGCAGAGAGGAGAGTGACAGAAAAATCAAATGAGGCAGAAAGACAAATCAATAAGTAATAGCATAAAACTTGCATAATTTGGTGGAAAATCTCAAATTTTAGATCAAAGAAAGTCAATAAACACACAAAATAAAACACAAAATAAAACCTTACTTAGGCACATGATAGTCAAGCTGCTAAAATCCAAAGATAAACAGAAAATCTTGAAAGCAGTCAGGCAAAAACATATATAGAGGGGAAGACGTTACGTACAGGGAGAAATAACGTGAATGATGGATGATATATTATCAAAAACAAAAGAGACAAATCAACAACAAAATGACATCTTTCAAGTGCAGAAAGAAAACCCAAATGTCAACACAGGATTCTATATTTAGCAGAACTCACTTTCAAAAAGGAGGCAGAGGGGCCAGCCAGATGACATACTGGTTAAGTGCGCATGCTCCGCTGCTGGTGGCCCGGGTTTGGATCCCCGGTGCGCAACGACACACTGCTTGTCAAGCCATGCTGTGGCAGCATCCCATATAAAGTAGAGGAAGATGAGCATGGATGTTAGCCCAGAGCCAGTCTTCCTCAGCAAAAAGAGGAGGATTGGCAGATGTTAGCTGAGGGCTGATCTTCCTCACACACACACACACAATAAAAGGAAGCAGAAGCCACAATAAGATACCGCACTCTTATTAGGTGGCTAAAATAAAAAATAAAATTGCAAATACCAAGTGCTGGTGAGGGTTAGGAGCAACTAGAAATGGGAATGCAACATGATAGTTGCATTCGGAAAACGGTTTAGCAGGTTCTTATAAAGTTAAACATACACTAATGACTCAGCTACCCCACTCTTAGGTATTTACTGAGGCTTATTGAAAACTAATGTTCAAACAAAAATCTTTGTGTGAATCTTCATAGCCATTTTATTCATAATTGCCAAAAGCTGGAAAAAAACTAAATGTCTTTCATCAGGACAATGGAGAAAGAAACTGTGGTGCATTGGTACATTAGAATAGTACTTGGCAATAAAAAGGATAAACTCTTGATTCACACCACAACATGGATGAATCTTGGATGCATATCTCTAAGTGAAGGAAACCAGATTCAAAAGGCTATATAGTATTTGATTCCATTTATATAACTTTCTAGAAAAGGCAGAATTACAGGGATGGACAGTGGTTGCCAAGGGATGGAGTGGGGGAAGGGGTCAACTACAAAGACACAGTATGAGAGAATTTTGGGGGTGAAAAAACAGCTCTGTATGATACTGTGGAGGTGGATACATGACCATAAAGTTGTCAAAACCCATAGAACTGTACACCACAAAGAATGAATTTTACTCTGCATATTTTAAAAATCAATCAGGATGCTGGGGAACTCAGATGGAATGCAGTGAGAAATAAATCTCACTGTATTACAAGCATATGACATAACCACACAGAAGGGGTAGGGATGAAAGGTCCTGACCTGAGTAACTTTGGAAGACAGTGTTTTGATGGGATACTGTAAAACTAAAGTACTGGACACAAACACTGTACTCTAGGTGGTAAACTTGATTTTCATAACGGTATGGATTAGCAATTCTGAAAGTAGTTGACACATTAGTAAATATACTGTAACTAACTGAAGTTAAGTTTCTCACTGTTGGTGAAAGAAGTTACAAATAAACAAAAGGAAAATGCTAGAATAAACTCTGTGGTGCTGGATTGGAGTTGGAAGTATCAGCATGAATCCATGTCTCTTTTAATATATCTATCCAGATAGATAAATAGATTGACAGATAGATTGTTAGATAGATGTGTATACCTGAGTTTATATATTCATACATACATTTCCAAGCTCTGCTGAGAGGGTCTAGAAGCAGTGACACCCTAGTATCAATGAGCACACCTAGCTCCCAGATCTTGGTTTCTAAATATCATTCTGCAATAAAATGAACTAGGTTTTCTTGGAGAAAAGGTTAATTCTAGGGCTGGAGATGGAAAATACAAGATGAGCCTGGAGCATCTTGTAGTGCCAGAAAGTAGGAAAGTGCTTTAAGGAAAAAACACAGAACATGATGAGATGTGTCAAAAGCAATCAATCTGAAAGACTTTCCAATGGCTCAAGCTGGAAACCTGTGAGCAAAAAAATAAACAATGGTAGCACTGAATTATTCCCCAGAGAATAAAATAAATATCCATGAGTCTATACTGATATAAAAAAGATTAAATAAGAAAGGAAGGGTTAAATAGAAAGGAAGGAAAGGAAGAAAGATAAAAGGGGGAAAAAGAGAAAGAGAGAAAGAAAGGAAGAAGAAAGGGAGAGGGAGGGGGGAATCTTCCTCACCGAATTCCAAATAATAACTGCGGCTGGATAGCATGAAATAGAAAATCGCCACTAGAACACCACAGTAATTATTACTGTGGGCAAGACTGACTGATGAATGCAAAAACTGTGGGCGAAACTTGAAGAACAAACAGTACATTTCCAGAACGTCAAAGCATCTCCCTCCAAATACTTAACTTTTTTCTCTTAATTTCTTTAAAAGACCTATGACTATTTAAAGCAAAAATTATAACACTGTATTGTGGGATTTATAACATGAGTAGATGTAAAATTTATGATAACAATAGCACAAAGGACAGACAGAGGTAAATGGAACTGTTCTGTAGCAAGGCTTCCATATTTTACATTGATTAAACTGGTGCACTATTAAGTCTAGGTCGGCTGTGATATGTTAAAGATGCATATTGTAATCTGGACCAACCACTAAAAACTGCAAAGGTGTGTCACTTAAATGCTAATAAAGGAATTAAACAGCATACAAAAAGGGTTTGTACAAGAATGTTCACAGGAGATGACCTGCACGTCCCCAGGAGGAAGACGAGCGCACTGCGGAGCATCCACAGAGCAGAACGCCCTCAGCCGTGCCGAGGAGCAAATGCTGACACACACATGCTGGGTGAGTCTCTTCCACCTCGTGCCGAGGGAGGCAAGCTGGACAGAAAACAATACACGTGGGATGATTTCAGCCAAGATGAACCTATGGTGAAAAAATCAGAACAGTGGTTTCCTCAGAGGAAGGAAAAAATTGCCTGGGAAGGAACGAGAAAGGGTTTTCTGAGGGTGATGGAAATATTCCATTCTCAAAGGGGTGAAGGCTATATGGGCATGTTTATTTGCCAAAACTGTCTGGTTGAGAGTTGTGCCTTTCAGTGTGCGTACATCTTAACCCCCCTCACACACACAAAGGACTAAAAGAATAATAAAGTGAGGTGAAAATGGGCTGCTTCCATTTCCACAAAAATGGAAGATGATTAATAGTTGTTGAAGCTGAGTGACGGCCTACTATGCTACTTTGTTTATTTTGTATATTGTTTTAATTGCTCTGTAATAAAACACTTGTATAAGAAGACAAACTCGATATACAGTGTTTGCTGGTAAGATAGTTATCTTTGGGGAGGAAGGAGGGAGAACGTGATTGTTGGGGCCTGAGTGAAGCTGGTGCTAGTTCTTTGTCACACAAGTGTGTTCACTTTGTAATAATTCTTTGAGGTTTACATAGATGACTACTGTATATATTTCTGTAAGTATGTTATACATCAATAAACATTTTAAATCCTGCATATCTGCACGAAGATCCTAACTCAATATCTCAGAATAACAGCGGGGTTTTGTTTTAAAGTGAAACACGTTCACTCATGACATCATCAGATGGATTTTAATACTCCCAAGTGTCTATTAACGCCCTCACCCTTGCGTGTCCCCCGGACTCTCTCCATTTTTGCCTCACTTTGGCAAGTGGCATGGCTTTGAGTTTTTATGATGGGTATGGGCACTTCAGGTGAGCACGATCTCTGCAGCAACAGTGACCACGGGGTCCAGAAGGTGGTTCATGGTAGCCTGGAGGGATGGAGGGGATGGTGGGTCAGGTGGCCTTGAAAAGGCAAATTCAAGGATCCCAGACACCAAGTATTTCCATTTTAGATATTGAATTTACATTTCAAATACTGACCAGGGAGCTTCCACGAGAGCTGCAAGCATTCTCAGCAATAGCCAGGCTGGAGAGCCCCACCCCTACCTGAGTACCGGCCTCAAGGGATACAGCCCAGTCACACTGCGCATACTCCAGGGGGTGGGCAGGGCATGGAGAGTGGGCGAGTTATAGAAAAGAGGCAGTGTGGAGGGTGGGGTGGAGAAGCAGAGGGGCGGGACCCAGAGGCAGAGGGAGAAGGTGGGAGTTGGGGTTCCTAGCTGTGCATGCTGGGAGCTTTTGTCTCTTAATCGCTCCTGGCTGGGAGTGTGCAGGACTGCAGGACTACAACTCCCAGGATGCTCTGGACATGGCGTGGTGCCTAGCCCTAGAGGGAGGAGCAGGGCAGTGTGCCCTTGGCCAAGGGACAAACCGCCCTTGACTCAGGACTCTGGTCCACCCGCAGCACGTGGACTGAGTCTCGGAGGGATGGGACAGGTCCAGCGGGACCAGGGAGTTAGGAAGATGTGGCGGCTGCATGGGCAGCTGAGGGCCTGCAGCGTGCAACTGGTTTTGTCCAAAATTGAAGTCGGATTCGTGCCTCTTCCACACAGCCTCCCTCCGTTGCTTGATTCTTCCTCCCATCTGTGTGCCTGTGGGTCTTTCCACAGCCTCCTACCAAGTCCAGGGCCAGGTATTTCTCTAAACTGCTTATGGGAACTGGTTTGACATCCCAGAAACTTTCCACTTTCCTGCTGCCCTCTGCCTTCTCCAGCCAAAGTGCCATCATTTCATCAGCTTTTGAGAGTCACTCGCCCTTGTGGCCCCTCTTGCAAGCACAACTTAAGAGCTTTGCAGGGTGGTAACATTGGCTGTTGCTTGATTTTTTTGAGATGTGGAAGTTGAGACATCTGTGAGGTTAATCATTGGTTTCCCCAGAATCCACTAAGAGAAGAAAACAACCCAATTCCCAAGCAAGTATCTAGTAGGCCGTTTTCACCAACACATTCCAGTGCAGAGGCCTCTGAAACAACAACCTTAAGATGAGAATAGCTTAAGCATTTTGCCCTTTAGATTGGTCGCCTAATCTCAGCTTAGGCCTGAGTGGCCAGTCTCTCAGGGACACGGGTGATGACTCTGATCCCTCAGGAAGAGAATGGTGGTCCAGCTTTGGGAGAGGGATGTTCTAGGTAGACAGCATTTGGGCAGCATTTGAAACCCATCAGCTTTAATATCTCTGCTTTGGATTCCGGCAAGGTTCCAGGATAAACATGCCTAGGGATAGTCAGATGTACCATATTCTTTAAAAATTGATTAGAGTAGTGAAAGGAAAAGAGTATAAAATATCCTGCTTATTTGCAAAAGATAAAATGCAAGCAAGATCTTCTTGTTAATTTTTTTCTGCTCATTCTCTCGCCTGTACTGTATGCTTGAATGCAGAAACAAAACTTGAATTGTCAAATTCTCTTTTCCTGAGATAGGCAAATTAACTTAAAAGTCTTATTGAAACCTGCGGAGGAATGGTTAGCAGCTTTCATGATTTATGTCCTCCCTAAAAATCTGGGCGTTGATCTACATGAAAAAAAGTCCTTGTTTATGTTACACATCCCAATAGGTTACATTTCGGATTCCTGAATGTGGGATATTATCAAAACGACTGAAAAAACTGGTCGTGGAAACTGGACCCTGTCACTTTGTCAAGAATTTGCCTCTTTATGAATTAATGACACATGAATTCTTTAACATTTTTGTAGAGAAAGGATGAGAAACTCTGTAGTGTCTCTGAATGTGGCAAGACGTGGAAGTCTCATCAGACCAAGTCCTTGGGTTCTTGTCTCATGTTCAATAGGCCCAGGTGATAGTCCTTGTGGTCAGGTGCAGCACCACTCCCCCAGCACCCAGTGTTCCATCCTACTCTGGCCTGTGACCTCTTCAGGGGGTTCTGATTACACTCGTCCACAAGGGTTGGAAGGACACATTGTAACATGAGGATATTCATCATCTTGAAACAAGGATTAATTAATCCCAGGAAAGTCTCTGCGTCTGTGTGCTCTGATGCACTGCTGTTGGGGTGTGGCCACAGTGACCACTGTGCTCCCAGCAGTCCCCACAATGGCTGTCTCAGACGTTTGATCTCCTGGTGCAACCACAGCAGCTGTTGATAGAACTGGGCACTCGTCATGGTTCAGTGTCTTCCATCAGATTTTGTGGCTCCTACCCTCCTCTGCTCACCCCCTTCCCATTCCTATCTGTTGCGTTGATTGCTTTGCAGTTGTTTCCTAGGAGCCACTGTGTGTAACTGGATTTCACAGTGTCTTTAGGGACCCACCCTCACTACACGAGTCACTGTACAACAGCCACTTATCCTGGTGTAGCCCGTGTCCATCGTCTCCAGTGGAGCTGCGAAGCAGCCTGCTTACTTGGAGCTCCTCTCATTCTCATGCTGCTGGGGCTGCTTACGAAGCTGGGTCTTTCGTCTTTGGTCTCATCAACATTATTCTTTTCATCAATTATTCTGAAGTTGGATACAAATTTGTTAATAATGTGGACACTGGCTGTCACAGGCACTTTTATGTATCTTCCCCAACAGCTCTGTGAACTAGGCCTGTGATCCCCATTTTACAGGGGGGACACTGAGGCTCAGAGAGGTCGAGTAGCCTCCTTCACACAGTTTCTTGGTACATCTTGAGTCTCCACTTGGAACTCTGACTCTCAGGTGTGTGCACTTAGCTGGTGTTCCATTTGTGCCTCTTTGCCAGCCTCCCCAAAGACACACGCCCCATCTTGAGTCCATTGTCTGCTTGACAGAAGTCATCCTGCACAAACCGGCATGGTCGGGGAGTGGAATAGCGGGGCATGGTTCTCTGGCTTACCCTGAGCAAGTTCTAGGTTTACTGCGAGAGCTAGAGCAGTGGAATATACTGACCGTCACTCCCCTGGAAGGTTTGTTATGTAGAAATACTCCACTGACTTTTTGCAGGTGTCATGTCATCTTTGTCTTCATTGCTCCTCTGGGCTGTCTCCTACAGTCCGTGCCGTGCAGTAACATAGAGTACAGAGACTGGTGAACATAATACTGTTGCCCTGCACCAAACTGTCACATCACTCATTTTTCTAATTATGAAAGAAATACATACTTTAAAAAAGTCAAATTACACGGATCTATGTAGAGTAAAGTGAAACCTTCCCCTTTCATCCCCTTCTCTGCAAATCACTCCGCTAGTCAGAAGGAACTGTTGTTAGGAGGTTGCAGCTTATTCTTCTGGACACTTCCTATGAATTTATGAATACACATCAAGTTTTTTAAACATAAATTACATAACTACATCGTTTTGCAATTTGCTGTTTCCCAAACCATGTATCATAGATGTCTCTCCTTATCAGTGCACGTCACTCTAACTTAGCGTTTTAGAAGTTTTAAAGGTACTCCAAAGAACAGGAATACCATGGTCTGTTTATTTCTGCTTTGATAGACATGGGATTATATCCAGTTTCACTATTATACATAATGCTGTAGTAAGATCCCTGTATGGACTTTATTACACTGCTATTCATCTGCTCAATTTGCTTTGTTTCCTTTTAGTCAGAGACTATGATATATTTTCAACATTTTTATGGGAATTTTTTATAGGAAAATTAATTTTATCACCACATAAAGACATTTATGGGGAAACTGGACTTCAAAGTCATCCAACTCAGTATTCTCGAGAAAAATCTTGAAACTTAGAAGGTATTCTGCTTGCTCCATCACATTCTAACAAGTCATGTTAACAATTTAAAGTTGAATGTTTGACTAGCCTCTACTCTCTCTGTTCAGAAAAAGGATGACTTTTACTTGTCTTGAAAACTTCTGACTCCAGGGGCTCTCAGTTGGGCTTCAGAGAGGATAAGATATTGGTGTTGTATCTGTTTCTCTTCAGCTGTAAGCTGCATCTTCTAAAGATCATAGAATTGAACATGGTCCAATGGATATGTATGATGTGGGTCAAAAATTCAAAGTAATGAATCCAAGATAGGAATCTATAACTTTGGTTCTTAATAAAGAATTTCCTTTGATATCCTCATGTCTCTGTGATTACTAGTAAAAACTCACCTATGGGTGAGAGATGTGGTTCTGCTGGCAATGTCTGGCTTGAACATCCATAGTTAAGCCTGCCACATCCGTGGTAGATTAGACTTGACCTCTTGACAACCTCTGCCTTGGTCTTTGACCTGGGAAAGCTAAGAATTTAAAAAAGCTGCTGTTATTAGCACTTAATGCTAGAAATGCCCATGAAAGAGTGAATTTGATTTGGTAAACCAAAGGGAGTATAAGCAGAACCAAGTCTTTAATATCTATAAAGTTTCAAAAAATTCTAATTTTTTAAAAATATAACTCTATTTTTGCCACAGTACAAACTGTGTATATATGAATGAAATATCCCTCTGTCCATTTCTTAAGTTGTTTCCATTGATTTGATGGATTTATCCTCTAATCCGGAATCTAAGTGTGAAAGAATATCTTGGTCCTTCAAAGAAATGAAGTCATTGAAATTTGATTTTCTTTTAGCTCGGCATTCTACAGGTTTGAGGAATAAATTATCATGTAATGATACAATGCTTCTGAAATCTAATTGTTAATTAGAGGGGTGTAAGGGATGATTGATTGGTGGTTCATCCCCATGGTCAGGTGTATTGTACACATGGACGTGTAAACACGATTCAAGAAGATGCTTCATTCCTGTGACATCCCTGAGAACCACAGTGCAGGAGGATCTAGGCACACAGCCATCTGCTTCGATCTCCTGGGTTACATGTAGATCCAGGGATCTTGAGAGTGGCGTCAGAGCAGCTAGCTTTTATCTATTTCTCCCCTTCCTTCTCTCCAGCTTATCTAAAACAGTCCTGACTATCATATTTTAAAGACCAATTATAGTTATTTACATGAGCTGTTTATTCATTATTGCAGAGTAATAATCAGGGATACCATTAAATATCATTTAATCTACCTAATTAAATTTGTTGTACCTTTTAATTGATTACGACACTAAAGTGAGTTCAGAGTTTGATATTTACCAAATGTGTTAATCTGCTTACAACTGCCATGTGCCTCATTCCTCTTTGAAGTGTATCTTTGGCCCATCACAAGATTTTAATGAATCCAATCATCATAAATTAAGATAATGTACTGTCTTTTGGATGATAGGGAGGCATATGGGTCCATTTTCAAAATATGCCCATCTGTCTTTGCTCCCCATGGGAAGTTTCTGGTCACTAGGTCTCCAGGTAGCCTGCACAAGCTTTAGGTCTATAATAGCTTGGTGCTATTCCTTCTACTTGGGGTAGAAATAAAAGAGGTCAGAGAGACTTACTGAAGTTTTAGAGACTTATGAAGTCTTCTATGAAGACCACCCATGCATAATGTTCTGGATAGCTCTCTGCTCCCAAGAGTACTAGTTACCTTAAAGGCTTGTCAGGAACTGTGAAAAGTCTGATATTTTACCTTACATGCAAACCAATAAGTTAGCCTACCATGGTCTTACAGATGCTGGCAAAAGACATGAGACCCATGGGTCAGAGACAAAGGACTTAATGACACAGCAATAGCAGTGGCCAGAGTATCAGCATTTGCACCGGTTCACTAAATCCCACTTCCTACAGGGTGATACACAGTGGGCCAGGTGACACGCAGAGGGTTGCAAGAACTCAGAGCTTAAGGATCTCAAATCTTTGATAACGGGCAGGAAGTCTGCTGACCTTTGCCTCGGGGGGGGGTGCTATTTTTATTATACTGGGCAGTAAGCAAGCCTGCTCTTTGCTCCAGAGTACACCTCTATTTCTATCTTCCAAGGCTGAAAGCTCTACACACATCCTTGAACAGATAATCTAGTCTTACTCTCTTTGAATGATAAGCTTGAATGAGACTTGATAATCATTCAGTTCTTTTGTTTCCTTTATTGAGATTGTGCAAATAGGCCCTTTTCTCTGTAAAGTTCACTAACTTTATTCATACATAAGGAATGCTTTTGGTTTTATTTATTAAGTTAAAATTTTCTTATTAGAGTAAATGATGAAACTACTATGGGTTGGATCTGAAAGTATGCTTTTCCAGGAAAAATGTGAAAGAAGATCAGTGCTCACAGAACTCTGCCACAAGGAGCTGATAGCAACTTAAATGATTTTAATTTCAATACTGTTTTGTACAACTTTCTTCCATCTTACTTCATTCTCTCTGCTTCCTGTAACTCCCATATGGGAATGGGGCAGTTTCAGGGATTCACTGAATTCATTTACAATATTCAAATGATTTTGCCTGTTGTGTTTTTTAATTGAAGTAAAGTTGACATACACCATTATATTAGTTTCAGGGGTACAACATAATGATTCAATGTTTGTATATATGTTGAAATGATCACCACAATAAATGCAGTTAACATCCGTCCTCATACATAGTTACAAATTTTTTCTCTTGTGATGACTACTAGGCGTGTATCAAAGTGCAGAACAATCAACAATGATATCATACTTCTCCATATACAGCTTGATGAATTTGGACATAAGTATACACCCTTGAGACTGTCACCACCATCAAGGCCACAAACATATCCATCACCTCCCAAAGTTTTCTCTCACCTCCTTTATTACTATTATTCTGTGGTAAGAACTCTTAATATCTACTCTATTAGCAAATGTGACGTATGCAATACAATCTTGTTAGCTGTAGGCACTATGCCGTATCCTACATCCCCAGAACTTATTTATCTTGATAACTGAAACTCTGTATCCTTTGACCATCAGCTCCCCATTTCTCCATTCCCCCAGCCCCTGGAAACCACCATTCTAACCTCTGCTTATAAGAGTTTGACTATTTTAGGTTCCACATATAAGCGAGTATTTGTCTTTCTCTGTCTGCCTTATTTCACTTAACATAATGTCTTCTAGGTCCATCCATGTTGTAAAAAATGGCAGAAATTCCTTCTTTTTTCAAGGTTGACTAATATTCCATTTCTTTATCCATTCATCCATCAGTGACATTTAGGTTACTTCCGTATCTTGGCTATTGTTAATTAGCTGCAATGAACGTTAGGGCACAGGTATCTCTTTGAGACCCTGATTTCAATTCTTGTGGGTATATACCAGAAGTGGGATTGCTGGATCATATGTTAGTTTTAATTTTTTTTTTAAATCTTTTTTTTGTTTGTTTTTGTGAGGCAGATCAGCCCTGAGCTAACATCCATGCCAATCCTCCTCTTTTTTTGCTGAGGAAGATGGCCCTGAGCTAACATTTATTGCCAATCCTCCTCCTTTTTTCCCCCCTTTTCTCCCCAAAGCCCCAGTAGATAGTGTATGTCATAGTTCAACATCCTTCTGGTTGCTGTATGTGGGATGGGGCCACAGCATGGCAGGACAAGCTGTGCATCAGTGTGCGCCTGGGATCTGAACTGGGGCAGCGATTATTGGAGCGTGCATACTCAACCGCTAAGCCATGGGGCCAGACCCATTAGTTTTAATTTTTGGAGGAAAATCCGTACTATTTTCCATAATGGCTGTAGTAGGTTACATTCCCACAAGGGTTCCTTTTCTCCACATCCTCACCAACATTTGTCATCTTTAGTTTTTTTGATACTTGCCATCTTAACAGGTGTGAATAGATAGTTCATTGTGGTTTTGATTTGCATTCCCTGATGATTAGTGATGCCGAACAGCTTTTCATACACCTGTTGGCCACTTGTATGTCTTCAATGGAAAACGTCTATTCTGGTCCCTTGCCCATTTTTTAAATTGATTTGTCTTTTTGCTATTGAGCCAAAACAAAAATAGAGAACAAAATTTCCGGGCATTATGGGTGCTTCCCAGTTGATGCAGATGGTTTTCTCTTTACAGTGGTACCAAAAGATCATGTTTCGTGCTTTTTCTTCGGTTTGTTATAAGACCAGCAGTAACTACGGCATGGCAGATAATCAGGATCTTCTGGGCTTGGAGGTTTACAGTATAAATGAGTGGTAAGGAATTTTTTATTATTCCAAGGAAATTATTGAGATCATAGTCCGTGGAATCCAGGATTGATAAGTGTAGGTGGAAATTAAGGTGAGGATCGGTGATCTGTCATTACTTCTGATCTTGAGGGACAGGTATCTACTGTATGAGTGTTTGAATAAAAATATTAGAGATCAGGAATTTGTGTGGGTGAATGTTTTCTGAATTATTTACTTTTGAACATCACCATTTGGATTATGTGATCATCTGGGATATGGGAGTAAGTCGTTAGCAGGGGGTGGTTGACAATGTCACTATTGATTTAACTTCTATGAACACCAAGTGGTCAATGGATTAAGCAAATGAGTAGTCAGAAAACACAGAAATGGTAGGATTTGCGATTTAGTAAAAGACTGGGGACCGACTGTTCTGAGAGGGAGTGCCAGGACTTGTGAGGTTGAGAGTGACAAGGACAAGAAGAGAATAGAAACACTCTCAAACAAGGAGGGGTTGTTAACAGGATGGAGGGAGAGAAATGATCTGGAGTAGCCTTGAGTTTTGACCTTGAGCTTTCTGTTCTTGATGCAAATTTGCCTGATGATGTCCCGGGACACAGGTCAGATCTATCCCCAGAGGATAGAGGGAGGGTGGAAGTACAAAACAGCCAGGATAATTGTCCTAAAAAGGCAGGCTTCCTTTTAATTTGACCCAATTTCATGATTTATTTTTATAGGGTAAGAGGAAAAGAAGGATGATAGTCACGTCTTCACAGACGAAGCAGCGTGACTGTGGAAACCAGTCTAAACCAAAGCCTGCTTTAAGCATCTCCATCCCTTTGAGGATGTCCAGTGACATATTCAAAAGCCCGGTTACTAGAATCCCATCCCATCCTGGCAGTGACGGGTCTCTGGGAGGACACCTTGAACCAGCCCCACCAGGTCTGCTGGCCCGAGAGACCACAAGGACTCCAGGCCTGCAGCAGTGCAGGAGAACTGGTAAGTCCTTTCAATCTTACCAAAGCATTGCAAAAACTTGCACCTAGTCACACAGGTGAATCCCTGCCTGGTGTGCTCACAGGTTGTTTGCACTCCAGGTCCCATGCCCGCTCCTGCCAGTCTTCAGATTTAGCAGAGATGATTCCAGGAGCTGATCTGGGCATTCTACAGCTCCACTGCCTACAATTTCTGGTGACTGAGGAAGGTATCAGGGAGGAGGAAAGGGCAGTGAAGAGCACAGGAGAGAGATTGGTGGTAGCACTGATGGCGGACAGAATTGCTAGCGAGGCAGAAAAAGTGAGGGGCCAAGAAGGACATCCTGACAGCAGATGAAATGGAGCAGGCATCTCATTGAGGTCTGTCTGCAGCGTCCCTAATGTTTCCTTGCTTTAAGATCTTGAAACTTTAAAATATACCGAAAATTTTCTTTTATTAAACTTCACTGTGTGACATGGAAAATATATACAGTGGTTTCTTTCTGAGGTGAGAGGTTGGGATTCAGGTGAGGAGACCAAGGAGATCTTCCTTTTTCATGCTGTTCTCTCATTTTCCTTTACTATGTGCATTATTTATTTGTACTGTGAAGTCAGCAGTGAGTTATCACTGTCACGGGATGATTCAGTTTTTCCCCTCACAGTCACAGTAAAACCTACTTAAAGTGGATTATTCATTTTGCGTAATATTCCAATAGAATCCAAAATATTGGGCCAGCCTGGTGGCTTAGCAGTTAAGTGTGCACGATCCATTACTGGCGGCCCGGGTTCGGATCCCGGGCACGCACCGATGCACCGCTTCTCTGGCCATACTGAGGCCGCGTCCCACATACAGCAACTAGAAGAATGTGCAACTATGACATACAACTATCTACTGGGACTTTGGGGAACAAAACAAAGGAGGAGGATTGGCAATAGATGTTAGCTCAGAGCCGGCCTTCCTCAGCAAAAAGAGGAGGATTAACACGGATGTTAGCTCAGGGCTGATCTCCCTCACAAAAAAAAAAATAAATAAAGAATCCAAAATATTATTTCACAAGCACTTTTATGTCTATGTTCTCAAATAAGGTATTTCCTTCTAGCTCTCCATTTTTATATTCTTTGTTGCATGCTAATTCAGAGTTGCACCTAAGAAAATACCAGATTTCCCTCAGTATTTTAGATCCATATGTGTCGGAAATTTGATACATGAAGATGGACATAGCAGTTGGGGTATCATGCTATTATCAAAAGAGACTTTTTCAGCATCAGTAATCTGACAAGAACCCACTGCTTGTTGGGATTTTATTCTCTATTTGAGGGATCAAGCTCTCACTGTTGGAACCTGTCTTTCTCTTTCGAGGGAAAGTACGGCCTTCCCAGTCTTTCCATTACCAAATCACTTTCCTGGGTGGCTGTGCCATGTTAGGAAGGGCCTGGGATGCCGGGAACCAGGATTCATCCTCAGCTTCTGGCTGTCCTGAGAAGGCTTTCCTGGCAGAGTCCAGCCTGTGTGTCTGGGTGACACTTGGAGCCATCAGAAAAGAGGGGATAACTCAAAAGTGCCAAGCGATTCATCTGGCCCTTGTCTTACAGGGCGTTTCCAAGGGATGAGGTTCAAAATGCCACTTGGTAACCCTTTGAAATCTCCTAGTCATGGGGTGGGTTCTCGGTGTGAGCTTAGAGCAGTGTCTGTTCACAACCAGATGGGAAGCATTTCAGTATTATAAATGGTAAGGCTGTGTTCATGCACGTCCGTGGATCATCAGTTCTGTTGCATTCCCTGATGGACCAACCCACACCCCTGTCATGCGTCATCTTTCAAAGATGTCAACAGGGTTCACACCCCAGCACGTGGTGGTAATGTAACCACAGCAGAAGACTGGGGAAAATAACACAGCCACCTAGGAACGACACACTTTAAGGACTCATGCCCAATTGCCCCATTTGGAAGAGTTGGGAACACCAACACTGAGTATGTAAACTGGAGGATTGTCCAAGACCATGGACCTCAGAGTGACAGGGGCTCAGAAGTCACCCTGAACAGCAAGGGAGAGTGTGGGTTCACTCACTGGCCAGGATTATGTTCCCTTACCCTGGCAAAGCAGAGCTCACCTGTGATCCATTAGGCCAAGCCAGGGAGAAGTAGCCAGGATGAACCTGAGAGAGAGGCTGGGGGCCTTCTAGGGAATTTCTGCCATAAAGTGAATTGCATAAGGAAGGCAGGGAGCTGAAAATCCTAGTTCACAGAGAGCAGTCATGTTTATGGGACGAGGTGCAAGAGTAGCCACAAATCTTTCCTCTTGGATAGAAAACAAGCAGGAAATGGAATTCAGAGGCCTGGACAAGGATCCCAGCAGGATTCAAATCTAGGTCAGTGCTGAACATGGAGGGGCCTCAGAGGGAGAGTCCTGCCTGCTTTTAGTCCATTTGCAAATGACCTTCCTTGGGCCTTGTCCTCTCCACGTGCACGTTTTGATCTTTTTACATTGTTTTCCCCACTTACAGCTGATGCAATTCCAGAGATTGAACTAGAAAACTAAAAGTTCCTAAAATTTGGTCAAAAGAAACCTCAAGAAGAGAAGCAGAAAACATTCCCTGTTCCTCTAGAATGTAGAAAGGCAGCCCCTGCTTGTGGCATGACATGGTCCTGGGTAGTGCTGTTTTAAAGACACCCACATTTCAGTGGTTGTTGCTCTGCCTGTGAAAGTACCTTCAACCTTTAAATCCCAAGAGAACGGGTGGGGGGCCGTGTCTGCTCCTGGAGGAGCTGAATGATACTGAAATGAACTTGTCCTCGGAGTTAGGGGGACTTGGGAGTGTACTCACTAACCAGAGAAGGGGCTGGCCCTTCTCTCCTTTCCCATGTACAATAAGCTGATGATCCAGAAGAGTTCTTGATGCAAGGAGAAATGTGAGACTCTGTGTCTCACTTACATACCTACCGAAAGCAAGAGTACCACACCACAACTCTCAGGCTGTAAAGGGAACAGGACTTGAATATAATATTCAAATATGGCATTTATTATTTACAACAAATAACTACTGTCCCTCCCCAATGGGTGAATAGGTGCTTGGGTAGAGATGTCAGGGAGCTGAGGTGGGGTCGTCCCCTCTCTCTTGGGCTTCAGGGGACCCAAGGAATCAGTTTACAATGCTCCCCTTCCTATCAGGTGGGAGGAGCTTGCCAAGTGCATCGCTAGCATCCCAGCTGTGTTGCCGCTGCTGAGGATGGGGCTGTGATCGGCCACTGGTACAGGGCTCGGTGTTGGGACCTGAGGACTGAGTAGAAGTGTCGGGTTATCTTGGGGGCCTCCCTCAGAATCATGGCCTCCACCCTGTCCCCACTGCACTGGGTGCTCCAGACCCTGTGTTCAGTGCTGTCAGCCACCAGTACCCGATTTGTCCTTGTCACGTGAGCAATCATTTAGTATCACCTGTTACACAGAGGAGGAAACAGAGTCTTAGGAAGCTGAAGAGAGTCATCCCAGCCACAAGACTGGTCGGTAGTGGAGCTGGGATCCCAGTGTCAGCTGTCCAACTCTTCAAGGACACGCTTAGCCCAAAGCCTTACAGAACCCCTAGGAGTCAGTCACCCCGACCCAAACACTCACTCACCCTTGACCTTGATGACAGCGGGTTCTTCTTGGCCTTGAGTATTCTGCTGGCCAGCTAGGTCTGGGGCTCCATCTGGCAGGACAGGATGTAGCTACAGGACAGAGAGGCACCTGTGAGCCTACCAGGAACCACACCTCAGGTGTCCCCCCACTGCCTGCCCAGCAGCTGGAGTCTGGGTGTCCCAGAGGTCGCCATGAAATAAGGCCTGGGGCTGACTGGGGGCCCACGGAGATAGACTCTCTGGACTGACCAACAGGGAGACTTCACCCCTGCCCTCACCTAACTCCTGCCCGGCCTCACCTATCATTCTTGTTGAGCAGCTCCTTGTCCTGGAACCAGGCCCCAAATCTCTCCTCGGGCTCTGGTTGTAATTCTTTGCAGCCACCTGGAGCAGCAGGATCTCACTCATGACTCAGTATTCCCGGTAGCAGAGGGAAGGAGAGGATGCAGACAGGGCCTGGGTGGGGGATGCTGAAGGGGCCTTGTGGGGGTGAGGAGTGGGGCAGGGGACCAGTGCGGGGAACTCTCCTTCCCTCCAGTTCCATCCAAGCTCTACATGTTCTCAGAATGGGTATAATCAGCCCCTCCTCCAGGATGTTTTCCTTGATGTCATCCTCCCCTCAACCCACCGACCAATTGGATGGGCCTCCCACTTCTCTGTTATCAAACTCTTCCAATCAATGTAAGATACAGGTGGTGGAGCCAGGGACTGTTCTGCCCAGAAGGTCTCTGATGTCCATCTCCTTCCCCTCCCCTGCAGGGAGTGCCACAGCTGTTCCTCAGTCCTCTTCTCAAGGTTGAGCTCATTCCCCTGGAAGGCAGACAGCCAGAGTCCATCAGACTGAGCACCCTAGCCTGACTAGCCCCCTATGCCCACCCCTTATTTTGCACTACTACCAGGTCCCCAGAGGGGGCCAGGGATGCAGAGAAAACAGGACTTGGACCTAGGCCGGGCTCTGGGCTCCAGAGAAGGAGGACATGTAGGGGAGGTTGAGGGACCTGGCAGCACAACCCTGTCTGATGACTGACTTGGAGTCTGAGGCTTCAGGCAGAGGTGACTGCTCAGCCACTTATGTGCTGCCTGAATTGGGGTGGACTCTTGGCCCACCCCAGGGTTCCCACAAGGAGCCGCCTAAGACTCTTAGCAGCCTCCCCACAATTCCTCCTCTCTTCACACCCCAAGAACACCACACTCCTCCTCCTCAACTCCCAGGGCCGGCTTCTGGTGAATCACAGGGTGTACGGTCCCTGGCCTCCCCACAACAAACCCATCCTGCACCAGCTTTTCCAGGCCCTCCTCCTGGTCACTTCTACTTGGGGATTCAGACACTGTGGCACCAAGAGGAAGAGCCCTCCTCTCTTGATTTGAGGCCTTGATTTGAGGGGCAGAGCCCCTCCCCCACAGGCACACTCATCTTCTGCTGCTGCTGTTGCTTCTCCTGCACTGTCTGGGGGTTGGTCTCCGGGGGGTGGAAATGTGGAGGGCCCCTCCTGCCAGGGTCAAGGACAGTGTCGGTGAGGCTATAGTCCCCTCACCTCATTTCTCTCCAGAACCACTGGCCTCCAACCCTGAACATCTGACTCAAGTCAACTGGTACCAATGCCACTCCATCCTCCAAGGTGTTGTGATTCCAGAACAAGCCCAGCTCTAATTCTCACTCTGCTTGTGAACTTGGGCTTTTGGTCTGGCCTACTCGAGCCTGTTTCCTCATGTGGAAAGTGTGAGAACTCCAGCTACATCACAGGTTCTCCTGAGGACTCAGTGTCACATGACTGTCATCATTGTTCTCACCCTCACCTCTCCAGGTGGAGCAGGCAGAATGCTCCCACATTCCTTTCCTCCCTCTTACTTCATCACCACCCTGTGAGGCCTGCACCACACAATCACCATCCTTCCATTACCCTGATGAGGAGACAGAGGCCCAAACAGGGGCAGTGAGTTGCTCAGGGGCCCACAGAGGAGAGGCCACTTGCCCCTCCCAGCCAGAGGCCCGGTTCCAACATCCTCACCTAAACCCAGCACCACCACTAATAACAGTCCTGTCCCTTGAGCTCTCAAAGCTTGGTCCTGGGCTGATCCGTGGATCGAGTGGATGGGCTGTCTTGGGAGTCTGGTTGAGTGGCTCCTGCCTGCTCCAGTCCTGTGGAGTGTCTGGCCCCCAGTTTGGGACAGAGGCCGTGCCAAAGCCTTCTCCTCCTCAAGGAACTCCTCAAGACATTCCCCTGCACTGAACTCTTTCTTCATCAACTTAGGAACTGGACCCCGAATGTGCCCCCTCCGATCCACAGGCAAGGGGTTGACAGGATGTTTTGCTTCCTTGTTTACATGAAGCTTCTAACGTCCTTTCCGCAGGATCCACTAAGAATCCATCAGTTGCCTAGAAGCTACTCATAAGCCACCAGGGGCGTATGTCGTTGCCAACCAGGCACTCAAGTTAAACTCCTGTGGTTGACTCGAGTGACTGCTCTAGGGGTCCAGTGGGGAGTTCCAGAATGCACACCCATCTGTCTCTGGTGCAGCCTTTCAGACCCAAGGATGAGCAGTCTGTTTATCCACCTGGGCCATGGGAATCCTGTGCAGTGCACGTCCCTGGGGCAGACAGTGTGCCCCACCTTGGAGATGAGGTGAAGACAGAAGGAGGAGCAGGGGCCTGGGTTCCTGAGGACAGGTTTAGGCTGAGGGCCAAACCCAGCCCAACCACCCAACAGACTGGGAGAATCTACCGCCAGCAGCATGGACGTGCATGGAAGCCAGAGACCTGCTGATGGTGCCAGCTCTGCAACTCCTCCTGTAACAGCCCAGCCAACACCACTGTGTCCCATGACCATGGTCATCTGCCCACAAATGTCACCCCACCTGCCCATGGGCCAAACAGATCCCTCTGCTGGTTAATCTGGACAAGATAGATGGGAATGTTTCAGAGAATGTTCAAGTGAGAAACTATCAAAACCTCCACTCTACCTTGGCCACGAGTTCTCAGCTCAAGGAATTTTCATGCCTTTAGAGCTCCTTAAGTTTTCACAGCTCTGCTTGAGGGGAGGGGAAAGAAGGAAGGATAAATTTAGGAATAATGTGAGGCGTCTAATTGCAAATCCCTTTTCTTTGCAAACTTGAGAGATTCAAACTTCCGGAGGAGTGTTCTCACTGGGTTCCTCTGAGTGCTAAGGTCTCGTGGGACCGGGGTGGGGCTCTCCTGTTGGTCACTGGGGTCTCAATTCCCCAGCTCTACGGAGCAGCTCTGTTTTGACTGCTTTGAGTTTCAACTGGGAGTAAAGTGCTGTTGCTATAAATACTTGAAAATGTCCAATTTGTCTCAACTCAGTACTTGACACTCAGGGAAACTGAGTCCTGAAGCAGAACTGGTGCACTAAGGACACCAGGAGACTTAGAGACCCCCTGCTGAGGCCCAGGCCCTGTTACCAGAATTTGCTGCCTACCAGGAGTTCCCAGCTGACTGAGGGGGCAATGGCAGACATACAGGAGATCCCCATCCACCCTGGTCCTCCTATGGAGAGAGTCCTACCCACGGGGAAACTTCCCCCCATGTGTTCTTCAGGTGGCTTGTCGAGGTTTTCTGCAAAGCAGAGATGACAGTGCAGGGCAAGGAGAAGTTTTTCAGGATCTTGCACTCCTGGGGAAGGGACGAGAATGAGTTGTGATGTGGGGCGCTGGAGCCCTGCTTGCTCTAGCTTCAGTCCCCTTCTGTTTAAATCTCCCCTCCTGGATGAGACAGATGCTCAGGGAGCCCAAGAAGGGCACATTTAGGACCGAAAGAGTAACACTCACAGGGAAGAGGATTTTAGCTCAACCCAGGGAAGCGGCCAGGTAGGAAGTGAGCATCCTCCCACTGGGACCTGGAGTCAAGATCAGCGGGCCCCTGGCAGGAAGGGCCTAGGGACTGTGCAGGGGCTTAGACCACACAATGCAATCCTGGGAGCTGATAAAGGTGGAGGCAGTTCCCAAGGCTCCAGAGAGGGGCTCCACTGGGCCTCCCACAGCATACCTGGGCCAACTGGAACCAGTGCTCCACCACCTTCGCCCTGTCCTGAGCTGTCATGCTTGGGTCCCCAAGGCAGGTGGTGATGACGAGGCTGACCACCCTTCTGAAGTGGCCGGCGGTGGCCTGGACGGTGGGTGCCGGGCTTGTTCCTCTTGCCCCAGGTGGAGCCCAAGCACTGAGAGAGCACGACCTTCTGGAACAGCTCCTGGGGAGCAGGGGGAGTGTCACCTAGCCCTGCCACATGCCAGCTCTGTGTCCACAGCCCCAAAAGTCCCACACAGGAGTCACAGTTTAGAGCTGGAGCTCAGGAAGCTCAGGATGTGGCCTGAGGCTTGTGAGAGTCCCTGGCTTTTTACTCTGTCCACCGAGGACACCCAGCATAGGATGACCCAGGACCCAATACTGGCAGGGAAGGGAGGGGGGCATTTGCATCCAGCCCGTCCTGGCTAACTCCAAGCTCCAGATGGTGGCTCAACTGAGCTCATCCCAAAGGGGCATTTTCCATCACCCTGATCCCCCCTCTGGCCCACTCCCCATTCTGATGCACATTCCCCCGTGGCAGCTACAACCACAAGCCTTGTCTGTTTCCCTTGTAGTGTAATACACATGAAGTGCCTAATAAGTCCTGAGGCTGTTGAGCCTCCTGAGCAGCCGGTTGGCCACCGTGGACCTGGCTGCACACAGTGAGCCCCTCCCCGCACAGATGGGCCAGGCCTTGCCCAGCTTTCCATCTCTTCTACCTCATGGAGTCAGTACAGCCACTCTGTGCAACAGGTCCTCTTAATGTCCACCTCTACGGTCTGCAGTGGACAACAAAGGCTTGAGGGTTCAAAAATTTGCCCAGATTGTACGGCTGGTAAGGGGTGGACACGAGATTTGGGCCCAGATCATAGGAGTCTGGATCAGGTCTGGGGTAATGATGGCAGAGGGAAGGCCTGCCTCACCGCACTCGGAGAGCCCAGCTGCTCACTGCACCCATCATAGTCAACTGCTCCACCACCAGCTTAGGAGGGAAGGCCGTGAAATTAGGCTTCTTCTCACGCTCCTTAACGGCCAAAATGGAGATGGACTTCCCACTAGAAATGATGGTCCAGGTGACTCCAGCTGACTTGCTCCCACTCCTGCTGGAGCCGATGTTGGCCCTTGCTCCAGTGCCAACACTGCTGGTGGAGGGGACGCTTGCTCCAGTGTTAGAGGGGGTGGTGTCAACAGAGCTGGAGCCAGGTCTACCTCCACCAATGCCCACTGCTCTGCTTCTGCCGCTGGCTGGAGCTCTGCATCTGGCACTGGAGCGGGATAAAGAGAAAGGTTCACCCACATAGCTGACTTTCCATGTGTCCTTCCAAACACATGAAAGATCTCACTTCCCTTCCAGGAATAGCCAGCCTGTGGTCCCCCTTGCCCTCTGGCTCTGCCTCAGCAGCCTCCAGAAGCTTACACCGGGCAAGTGAAAGAGGGTCACTGCAGCTCACTGGTGAACCAGGCAAGGTTACCTGCATGTATATACCCTTTAGTTTGAAAAAAGGACAACACCAGTCTGGTCCCACCCTAGTTCTGGTCCAACCTCGTCATCTCAAGGTCCTGAGAGTGGAGACCCTCTGCACCTGCTCGCATCTCAGAGCAGCACTGGATGGAGTTGGTGGCCTCATGCACGTGCCACTTGTCTAGTGAGTTGGTGGAGTTGAAACCATCAGGCAGTTCTTCGACGACCTCCTGAGTGGAGTTCTGCAAAGATTGCCCGAGAGCTGGGCCAGAAGGAATTAGGGGGTGCCTGCACACTGCCACTGGGGCCAACCCCAAAGAGAAAGTCTGCTCCTCAGTTCAGGCACAGAGGGGTATCCCTGCAAAGAACTCTGGTCAGGGAGGGAAGGAGATGAAACCTCTAGGGCTCAGTAACATATGAGTAGAGGAGCTCAGCTTCTCATGCTGCCAGCCATGACCTGGGGTATGAACATGACAGACTCACCAGGTTTCCGACACCTAACAACCAGATCCTGCTCAAGAATGACCCGCCCCTCATGCCCTGCCTTCCCCACTCCACACAGACACAGGCACACACACACACACACACACACACACACAAAGAGGGGCAACGGGTGGGGGGCTGATCAGGTGGGATCACAGTTGTGCCCTGGCCTGCACTAGCCTTTCCTGGGCTGCCCCGTGTTACCTTTCACTGCCTCCTGCCAGTTGACCAGAGACATCGGGGATGAGGGCTGAGCCAACGTTGGCAACTACCAGAAAGTTTCTTTCTGGGCTTTTTCAGCCCAGATACTCCAAAAGTTGGGAAACAACAACAAAACATATTTGCCTGTTGACTGTCTCCAATCAAGTGAGCAGGATGGGGGTGCTGTGGCTGCCTGGTTACCAGAGTTCCAAGATCTGTTGAGGTCTATGTCCCCATGTCATTTACTGAACAGTACACAATGAGTCCACACAGCCCTAGCCACAGCTCCCTAGAAACCTAACTGGGGTCCTAGCTTTGAGGAGACAGAGATGAATGCAGACCTCCTCTTCCTTACCAGTTCTGCTCCTTGGAAAGTCCTTGTGCCTCTCAGGTCCTCCCTAGTCTGCAAACCTGCACCATGGGGATCAGGCTAGAATCTACTTCCTAGGGACGTCACCCAGTGTATATGTGATAATATCTATTACCCCTGTGCGCTGGTGTCACATGTACCTAAGGCACAAACTTAGAGATGGAAGAATAATAAGGAGGAGTGACACGTAGCTCAGAACACCACTAAAAAAAGGCCTTGGTTTTCTAGCAATGTGATATTGGAAAGGTCGCTTCCAACTTGGCCTCCTCATTTTCAGGTCAGCATCATGAAGGGGTTGCAACTAATGGAAATTCAGATATTGTCATCCTGTGGCATAAAACCATTCAATTGTTTCCTGTTTTATGGAAAATGAGACACAATTGGTTCATCTTGGCCTATGAGGTGGGAAGCCTCCATAGTGGTACCCAATAAGCCCCACCCATGGTATGGCCATCCCCATGGAAACACTAAGTGGTTAGTAACTGGCTTCTGAACATAAAAACAGCCAAAGTGATGGGATGTCGTCTAAATTTTAACTAAAATAGTCTCTCACTTCCTCTTACTCCCTCTCTCATGTTCCATCTCTCTCTCTCTCTCTCACTCTGTTGAATCCCTGGAACTGAGGAATCAAATATCTATGTATTGGGGTTGCCCAAATGTGGAGGCCCATGAAGGAGAGAAGCAAGGGCTTGCCCAGGACAACAGACAGAAAGGAACTCATGCTCTCAGTCCAAACTGAATCCTGAAGGCTGAGAGTGAACTTGGGGGCCAGTTGTCCCCAGTCGAGCCTCAGTTGAAGCTACAGCCCCAACCTGTTAAACTCACTGAGGCAGAGGCACCCAGTTAAAACATGCCTGATTGCTGATCCACACAAATTTTGAGATAGTCAACATTTGTAATTTTGAAGTGAAAGTTTAGGGGCAATGAAGTCAGAGAGGGAAAGGTAACTGACATAGCCTACCAGACCCTGCCCCTACCTTCCACCCCAGCTCCTGTTTTTTCCCCTCAGCCTCCCTCTAGCCACACTGGCCACCTTTCTAACCTCCTCTGGCCAAACTCACTTCTGCCTGTGAGACTCAGGACCAGTGGTGCCATCTCCCTGACACACTGCTCCCAGACTCATGCAGTGTTGGCTCCCTCTTGTCACTCCGGTCCCAGAAAATGTCACCCTATTGAGGCCTTTTAGATTCTCCTATCCAGTGATGCCCAGCCCTCCCTCACAGCCTCCTGCTGTGTTTCTCTACTACACTTGTTCTTTTCTTGCTCATGTCTTTGCTTTTGTCCATTTCCCCTCTAGACTGTGAGCTCCTGGCAGGTAGGGACAACTTGGTCATTTTCATTCTGCACTTCAGCACACCAGGGCACCTGACACAGGGTGAGTGCTCATTGCACAGCTGCTGAATGAATACATGGGAAGATCTTGCACCCCTCCCCCTGATTCTGACCAACGTTGATTGTGGAGATGAACACTAGTAATAGGAGGTACAAGTTGTTTCTGAGGCAGGGGGACAGTCAGAAAGAACTCTGCTTGACTTTTTGCTGCTTCAGGAGCTCAAGTAAAGTTCAATGGACACCGAGTAAATTCCAGGTTTACAGCAGAACGACTTGACACATATATATATTATGTAATGGGTACCAAAGTAAGTTTAGTCAACATTAATCACCAAACAGAAATAAAAGTTTTTTTCCTGATGATGAGAAGCTTTAGGATTTACTCTCTTAGGAACATTCAAATATACCATACAGCAGTGTTAACTTACACAGTGCTGTATATCAAGTAGATCTCAATACAACTGAAAATAAATAAAAACAAAAACTCACTGGCCACCACTGATACAAGAGGCTTCCCGCCCTCTGGTGGCCAGAACTAGCACTACAGCCCAGGCAGGAACTCCACCAAACAGAAAGGAACTTTTCTTCAGGTGTCCTCAAGGCAGAGGCTATCCAGTGTCCCAGGGTTAGAGGAGCAGGACCTCTCAGCTTCGAGGGAGTGGGAGGAATCTCGGGAGCCTACCTTTCCCCCCCTCTTGCTGTTCCCCACCAGGTGTCCTCTTCACTCCTAAGGCATCCTAACCTCAGCCATGACAATGATTCCCCCTACCTCCAGATGAGGACCCCAGGGGTCCAACAAGCATTAGTTTTCTCCCTGGAGTTTGGACTTGGTCCAGTCCTCTGGCATCTTCTTCCTTATCCTCAGTTCTCATCCACCCAAGCCCCCAAGCCTCCTCAGTTCTAAAGCATCTCCAGGGGCGGGAAAGCATTTGCGCAGCGTTTCAGAGCACAGCAGGTCATCAACAGAGAACCTAGTCCAACAGACTCGTTGCAAGCACATGGAACACCTGGAATCACCCGCTGGATGCACTCCACTTTAGACAGAAGGACCCTCACTGAGATCTTCTCTTCTGTTCCCAATGTCTACACAAGGGGAGGATGGGCTCATCACAGTTCTGGGTGCCCACAGAGGTGGACTGCAGGACCCCAGTCCTGTGCTCCCCAGGCTGGGCCAGGGATGGGTCTGGAACAGGTAGAAACCTAGGAACATTAGGGATTCCTCTGCTCATCTCTGGGCTCCTGGACAGGTATCTAGGAGAACGGATGCTACTGCCCCGTGGAAGAGCTGCCTCCACCCTCTCTCTCTCCTGCCACTTGTCACTTTCCCTGTGTCAGCTCTTTCCTGACTGCACCTCCGTGGTCCCCAGATGAGAAGCCAGTGTGAGTGGGTGTGCCTGTGCACATACGATGATGAGGAGAGGAAAATGACCCCATATGGAGAGGGGTGGGCAGCAATCCCCTAGGATCTTAATGCCTCTCGTTGCCAAAGGAAACCTGAGGGGAGTGGCAGAGCCCTGGCCAAGGAAGCTGGAGCTCTGTCTAGTCTTCAGGACTCTGATCACCTCCTGTGGTCTGGGCCAGTACCTGCCTTTTTCTGGGCCAGTTTCCCAACTGTACAGTGAGAGGTAAGATGTGCAACGGCACAAGCATGTGCTCCTCCAGGACAAGTCATCAGGCCCCATCGATACATTAAGTACGTTTTCAGTGCATTGAAGACATTAATATTGCTGAGCAATCATCTCCATGATCCATCTTCAGATCTCTTCTCATCCTGCAAAACTGAAACTCTATAGCCATTCATGAATAATTCCCCATTTTCCCTCCTCTCAGCCCCTGGCAAACACCATTCTACTTTCTGTCTCTCTGAATCTGGCAATTTCAGGAAGCTCATAGAAGGGAAATCACACAAGTTGTATTTTTGTGACTGGCTTATTTCATTTAGAGTAATATCCTGAAGGTTCTTCCATGGAGTGCCATATCTTAGAATTTCCTTTCTTTTCTAAGGATTAACAATATGCCATTGTATGTATATTCCACATTTTGCTCATCCATGCATCCCTGGACAGATACCATACCCAAAACCAAGCCCAAAGTAAAATGGGGCCCCAGCCAGATTTTTATCAACTGTCCCCTGGAGACTACTTTATTAAGCCATGTCCCATATGATATTTACTAAGGATCTAATCTTGGGCTGTGAGTGGTTTTTCAGAAACTCCATTTGTCCTTCTTGAGCAAGTTTCAAGTGCTTTGAGCCAGTGAGACTACAAGACGGCTGGCAAGACTCAAACCACAACTGCACAAGTGACTGGAGAATGACCTGGGGGACCAAGAAGTCCCCTGCAGATCAAGTTAAGAACATCGTCTTTTGAACATGGGATGTATGACAGAACATGAAAATCTGCACTTGGTCAAAGTGCCTAGGACTGCCCCCAACCTTCCTGTACTCGCTCCTTTGCCCTTAAAAAACCCTTTTCAACAGCACATTGGGCAGAAAGATTTAACTTTTGTCTCCTGTCTCCTTGCTGGCTAACCTCGTAATAAAGCTTTTTCCCTTCTACAACAGCGGGTATCCCATTTGGCTTATGGGTGCATTGGGCAGTGAGTCCTTCCTCGGTTACAATACTTGGGTGGCTTCCATGTTTTAGCTATTATGTATAATGATGCTATGAACATGGGTGTTGAAATATGTCTTTGAGAACACACTTTCAACTCTTTGGGGGGGGGGTATATACCCAGAAGTGGAATTGCTGTGTCCTATATAATTCTATTTTTAATTTATTTTTGAAATTGTTATACTGATTTCTACAGCAACTATATGTTATATATTCCCACTACAGTGCACAAGGGTTCCAACTTCTCCACATTTTGGCCAACACTGGTTCTAGTCTTTTTCTTCTTCTTTTTTTTTTTTTTGATAGATGCCATCCTAATGAATGTGAGGTGGCCTCTCAGTTTCTGATTTGCATTTCCCTAATGATTACTGATGTTGAGCATCTTTTCATATGCTTATGGGTCATTTGCAGATATTCTTTGAAGAAATGTCTATGCCTGTACTTTGTTCAATTTTGATTTAGGTTGTTTGTTTTTTGTTGATGAGTTTAGGAGTTCTCTATCTATTCTGGATATTAAGGCCTTGTCAGATACATGGTTTTCAAATACGGTCTGCCATCCTGTGGGCTGTGCTTTTACTCAGTTGATAATGACTTCTGAGGCACAAAACTTTTTAAAATTCATGAAGTCCAGCATGTGTATTTTCTTATTTTATTGGCTGTTCCTTGGGTGTCATATCCATGAAATCATTACCAAATCCTATTTTGTCAAGTTTTCTCTTGTGTTTTCTTCTAATTGTATTACAGTGTTAGCTCTTACGTTTAGGTGTTGATTCACTGGGAATCAAGTTTTGTATACAGTGTTAGCTAAGGGTCCATGTTGATTCTTTTGCTTGTAGATATCCACTTTTTCCAGTACAACTTGTTGAAAAGACTTTTCCCCATTGAATAATCTTGGCACCCTTGTCAAACATCATTTGATCACATGGGTGAGGGTTAATTTCTGGGCTCTCAATTCTGTTTCCATTGGTCAATATGTCTGTCTTTATGCCATGACAATGCTGTTTTGATATTATAGATTTGTAGTAAGTTTTCAATCGGGAAGAATCAGTCCTCCAACTTAATACCTCCTTTCAAGATTATTTTTGGTATCTGGGCTTACTTGAGATTCCATAAGAATCTTAGGATAGGTTTTTTTCTATTTCAGCACAAAATGTTCTTGGGATTTTGATAAGGACTGCACTGCATTTGTTGATGTCTTTGGATAAAGTTGACACCGTCACAATAAGGAGTGTTCCAATCAACTGTGATGTGATGTCTTTCATTTCTAGTAGTGCCGGGTGGCTTTTCAGGTTGAGGGTCAGCACTCCTCAAGGTAGTCATGCAGAAACCCACAGTTCCTCCTCATTGTGCCTTCACCATTTCCTTAGAACCCATCGACCATCAACAAAGGGCAAAATGCATGTAAAATGCACCTGAGAAGTTTTCAGGGACTGGTTGTGCATGGAGCACATATTACTTCCACTACTCTCCATTAGCAAGAACCACGGACTGAAGCAGCGGACCTTAACACATGGAGACTGCAGACTCCACCAGCAGACCCCAACAAATGGGGACTGTGGACTAACCAAGGGCCAAGGACTCGGGTTCCTGGTAGAACCATCTGGAAGTTCAAGCTGACCCACTAAGACTTTGCCTGGCATTGCTGATTAACCAAGGGCTAAGACTGATGCTCTCTTAAAGTATCCTGTCAGCCTAGAATGACCCATCGACCCTGGACTGGAAAGCAAGTTAGATGGGGATCTCAACACAAAGACACTGGATCTCAGATCCGAGAGGAACTTACCCACGGCCCTCGGAAATAGCGAAAAAGATGGAGAACTCAAAAGTTTTGCGGGTACCAATGACTGTGTTTCTCATCCCCGAAGGCATCAGATGTCTCCTTTGGATCCCACTGCTATCATCAAAGTGGTACAAAACAAAATAAAACTGAGTAAATTTTAAATATCTTATTGGCTTTTTTCAACAGTTCATGAATCAGGCAGCATCCAATCTAACAGAGAGAAAGGAACTCCAAGGAGCTGTACAAAATGGAAAACTTTTATAGACAGAAGGGATCAGGAACAAAAAAGTTACACTAGACAAAAAAGAGGGTTGGTTACTGCAAGGTTACCTTCCTTTAGGGGATGACAGGGCTCTATCACGAAGATGACCTACCTGCTGCTCATCAGGTGATTGCCGATTGACTGGTTTAAGATTCCATTCCTGGGAGGGCCAAAAGTCTAATTGAGTCTCAGCTTGTTGATGTGGGGCTTAGCATAAGTGGCTCCATTTGGGCCTGGTGTCTTGTTTTAAACACATGACTTCTACTGGTCCCTGCTTTCCCCAGTTACACCCCGGCTGTCCCTTCATTGACCATTGTTTGTCACACACCCACTGCACCTGCCTCTAATCCTTCCCCTTCAACATCATAATCTCACACACAGCTCCTCCCGACACT